>NC_088922.1:49852500-49982500 GCF_038396675.1 Hydra vulgaris
GTAGCATTTCAACTAAATTCAAAATTACAAAAAACAGAAGTAGAAAATGCTAAAATCAATTGTAAATGCAGATTGTCAGGAAACTTTGAAATTTTTAATGACTTGTTTAAGCACATTATCAGAAAGCATTAATGGATATGAACCCAAAAAGAGATCGTTATAATCTGAAAGAATTTAGGATTTAGATGACATATCATGGTAGCTTGTATTTGGAGATAAAAAGATTTTATGAATATTTGAAATGGCTTAGGGATCTTAATTCAACTGCAAAAAATAAATTGAGTAGATGAACTATTTTTTTCTAATTGCAAACCATTTAAAATCCCCTAATGTCTTGTGAAACCTAAAATAAATTGGTTAGCTATGCAATAACTAGGTATTGAGGATGAAAAAACTAAATCCCATTAAATGGTAAAAACTAAAGCATCTAGTGTTTTTCTAATTTATAAAATTTTTTTAAAATTTTTATAAAAATTTCTAATATTTCTGATAATTTTCTCAATTTAATGAAAATTATTAGAGATTTTCTTGTTTAGAAAAGTAATTAATAAAAAGTTTGTAAAATTGACCCTAACTAGCCTGTCAATGTTGTTGTCATTAGCAAGATAATATATACGAAAAATATACATCGAGAAAAATGGTAGTCATGATAAGTTATTTAATCTTAAAAGTATTCCAACCTCTCCTTTGAATTATTAATTACAGAAAAATGATGAGCTATTTGAACAATTCTTTTTGTTAATAAACAATAAATTAATAAACAATGAGCTATGTGAACAATTCTTGTTGTTAATAAAAAATTAGTTTTTTGTATCAACTTTAAAGCAGTTAAACAAAATGTGCAATTTATGTGTAGAAACAAATAAACTATACATTTTAATGGATCAATTGCAACATTGTCAAAAACTTTATTATGAAAAACATTTTAATGGAACCATTTCTCGGCTTTTCATGATTTGTCCACAACCATTGTTAAAATGAAAGAACAAAATTGGTTTATTTTGTTTTTACTAGATGTTTTACTATAAAAAGTTAAATCTCAAATTTTCAATTCTCTAAAAACTCTTAATAATTAAGTTTCCTTAATAAATTTAAAAATAAATTAAACTTGTAAAATTATTTATATTACAATATACAAATATAAGCAAACCTGAACAATAGCATTCTTTTCTTTGTTGAGTTTTATTCTACGAACATAGCCACCTAATAAATTTTTTAAATTACATATATTTAAGTCACAATTTTTGACAAAATTGCTCATACCACACTTTGATAATAAACTAATCATACATATATATATATATATATATATATATATATATATATATATATATATATATATATATTATATATATATATATATATATATATATACTAGAGCGCTATTAGATGCACTTATTCTACTTATAAGTTTTTTTTTTTTGAACACAATTTTAAACAGCAATTTTACATATTTTGAGTGCATCTAAATAGCGCTTTGGTTATATTATATATATATATATATATATATATATATATATATATATATATATATATATATATATATATATATATATATATATATATATATATATATATATATATATATATATATATATATATATATAAATATATATATATATATATATATATATATATTATATATATATATATATATATATATATATATATATATATATATATATATATATATATATGTATATATATATATATATATATACATGTATATCTAATATTGCTGATTAAGGTGAGCATTGTGACGTCATACTAAAATAGCCTGCTGTTGGGGGCTATAGTACATACATCGACTGACAAATAGCCCGACTCGCAGCGGAGAGCTGCTACTTCGACTGAGTGTTTGGCATGGGGAGCAATCTTTTCTTTTATTATTCATCACTTTTTCTTTTTTTTTCTAAAAAAGCTGTATCAATTTAGATAAGCAAAAAAATAAGAGTGAATGCTTACATAAATATGCTATAGTGTATGTATAACTCTATTTTATATATATATATATATATATATATATATATATATATATATATATATATATATATATATATATATATATATATATATATATATATATATATATATTTATAAAATAGCGCTATAAGGTGCAGTTAAAATTTATAAAATTGATGTTTTAGGTCAAAAATAAAAAACTTTTAAGTAGAAAAGCTGTGTCTAATAGTGTTTTTGTATATATATATATATATATATATATATATATATATATATATATATATATATATATATATATATATATATATATATATATATATATATATATAAATATATAAATGGGCAATTCCATGCAAGTGATGGTCGTAACATTTGACGCTCTTTTAGCCATTAAAAATTGACCAAGAATGGTATTTACATGAAAATTTCCAGAAATGTTAAATACTATTATATAATTTAGAATGCAAAAGTTAAATCATTCAAGCGTTCAACTTATTTGAAAAATCAACTCAATTTAGCGTGCCGGTCGTTGAGTTGATTTTTCAAATAAGTTGAACATTAACTTTTTGACAAATCTAAACAAATAAACCTTGTCAATCTTTATGCAGCCATTTACACAGTGAAAAAAAAATCATTTGCTGTGTTCTTTAACTACACATTGAACTTACTATATGGTGAGTTTCATAGTTTTTGCTTGATGTTTTCCAAGAATTTTATTAAGTTTTATGTCTTGATGGTCGTAACTGTGATGGTCGTAACGAAAAAGCCAAAAATGAAAAACAACAAATAACGTAATGAATGACATAAAAAAAGATGAATGATTATAAAAACCAATTAAATTATGTTAAAAAATATGAACTTTATAATATTTTCAAGGTTATTCATGATGGTTCTCCAATACTGGGATCGTTTTATTTGGAGTAGGCAACAAACGCTTAATGCTATTTATGCTCCCTATTTTTTTTGTTTTACTAACTCCATTTAGTACAACTCAATATCTAGGAGAATGTATTTTCATACGCCTCGCAAATGTTTTGCGGAGCCGGGAATCCAATATAGAAAAAAAATATCTTAGACAAGTAAATTTTTTTTACTAATATATAAATTTTAAAATTGTTCCGCAACCCAATTACAAAATATTAGAGAATTTTGAAACCAAAAACTTTCCATTTTTTACTTGCCAGAAATGCATTTTGGTAATATTTGTAATGGCTTTTGCTTCTTATTTTATATTTTATCAGCTATTAAGCCCACCTTAGATTAATATCATCTGTGTTGATAAGTCTAACATAAGTTTTGCACTCATTTGATGCTAAGAGAAAGCCTTTAGTGTTTAAGACAACCACTTCCCAAGATTTTTACCCTGTTCCAAACAAACCGCTTTAATGACCCTCCTACTCCATCAACTGCTCCTTTACTGTGAGAGGTAGCAAAAAAGTTCCATTTTATACTTTGAAAATGATATTTCACAGAGCAATGTTTTATGAATTTGACCATGTATCTATTTTTGAATTGTGTGTATGGACCATCAATCCATAATATAACTTTTTTTATATAATCAATGCAATAGAGGTCATTTCACTTAAGTATGTAGTAGTGGCGCATTTTGTTTTATCATTATCGTCGGATATTATTACAACTGATTTTAGCTCTAATTGTTAACTATAGGTTACAACTGTAAACAAGGTAATAGTTGACTGCGACTAATAAGCAGCTTGAACAACATCCTGATGTACCACATGTACAGTTTTGTGAATAATCAAAGTGTATCAAAATTTGATCTGGTTCGAGATTTTCTTTTTGACTGCGATATTGCTCAGACTGGTGTGGAAATGTTTAAAAATACTTTAATGTTTTTTTTATGTTGACTGAGTACACAGATGATCTTCTTTAATCCACCAACTATAGGTGATTAAGGTATCCATATCTCCATTTTTGGGCAAAGAAACTTTCAATAGTTAACTATCACAGCACAATGAAAATTTCATTACCCAACATCAATACATTGGGGGCTTGCACAATACATAATTTTCTAACCATTTATTACAATACAATGGAAAAGGTATTTTACTTGCCAAAGCAGCACACAAATAAGTAAAATTACTGTGATAAATACAACCACATGTTTCAAGTGGTGTATCTTTGCACGTAAGAATGTATGTAGGCCTTTATTCACAAAACTTACTCAATTTAATTGTTTAGCTAGCACTCTCCTCACAATACAGCTGATGCAGCTCATTTAAATTCATAACTAAGTAGCGCTTTTGAACTTTTTCTCCACCGATTTTCATATAATCTTTTCTTCCAGGAGACATAACTGATATATCTTCTCTTTCATAAAATACTTTTACTTTTTCAATTTCTTCTGATGTGAAGTGAACGTTATGTGTTTCTTTAGCAGTGCATAGGCCATATTCAGCACCCAACTGCTTTACAA
Source organism: Hydra vulgaris (assembly GCF_038396675.1). Classification (NCBI taxonomy): domain Eukaryota; kingdom Metazoa; phylum Cnidaria; class Hydrozoa; order Anthoathecata; family Hydridae; genus Hydra; species Hydra vulgaris. Next base: position 49,856,900 of record NC_088922.1, read on the forward strand.
TAGATCGTCTTTTATTTGGAGACTTTGGAAGAGCCTGTTTTGTCCTAAAAATGTTATTTGATATAAAAAAAACCAAATTATGTGTAAGCAACTATATTTAAAAATATATGTTAAAATAATAAATACTTGTTTAATGCCTTTCTCATTGACGATTTGCAGTTATAAGAATTGTCTTGCGTAAAATTTAGACGTTAGTATTGAAATCAAGTTTTTTTTTCATTCTTAGCCTTTGGTTGCGAACCTTCCCTTGATTTTTTTGTTTGTTTTCTTTTTTTGGTGTCAATAACTGCCGCCTTAGATAACTTCTCTTTCTTTCTTTTTCTAACAAAGCCTTTCTGTTTCTTGCTCTATATGCTTTCGATCTTTCAGCATCTGATTTTGGTATTTTAAATATGTTATTAAATATAAAGGCTGCTGTTTGTGATATATGCTCCGTTATATATTTTTAAAAAATCAACAAAATATTGTAAAATCAATGCATCAACTCCTCACTTGTTCCAGCTATTTGTCAAAAGTTAGTTAGTAAATACTTAGGGTTAGGGTTATATTCTAAAATAAATATTTTTATATTTCTATAAATATATCCATTTTTATAAATAAATGAACAAAAATAAAAAATTATAATAATTAGACTAACAAAAATAGATATAAAAAATGTATTTTTCATTAGCAAAAAATGCGAAAGTATAATAAAAATTTTTTAAACAACATAAGAATCAAGCAGGTGAGGAAAGGAATCTTTTAAGAAGAAATTCTTTTTCAAATTATTAGTTATAAATATAAATTCAACTATTTTAAAAATATTTTAAATAATTTTATCAATTTTACTTTTTGCAAAATTTAAGTAAAAACCAATAAAGTTTAAAACATTTTAAATAGGTTTATCAAAAACATTGATTAACTTTTATCAACATATAACTTGATTTCAGTACAAACTATTTTTTGTGTAAACTGATTATTTTTTAAAAATATCCTTATCAATTCCTAGTCATGTTAACTTGATGTTTGATTTGCCATGTTAATTCAAACTTGGTTTAAAACTGATAACTTAATTTGAATTCAATAAAATTGCAAACTGATGCATGCAACAAAGAAAACTGGTGTAGAAAGCAAATTAACTGTTGTACAGAGCAAATTAAACTTTTTAATAAATTATCTAAAAATAAAATTTAATTAACTTTTTCTAATTTTTTAGGTTTTTGCTTTTGAAACTAAATTTAAAATAAAAATTTTAGGCAAGTTTCATTTTGCTATAAAAATATATCTTTTTATCTATTAATACAATATTTAATTGTTATGAAACTATGGCAATATATACATGACATGACAATTGAAGTGTTCCATTATGAGAAACGTGAAATTTTTGCTTTGCAAAACTTAATAAATTTTTTTGTTTTATATTACCTTGAGCCAAAATTGAACAACATTAACAATAACCATTAAAAATAAATTAACATTTAAATCAACAACAAACCAACAATTTTGCCATATAAAGGTCAACAGTCTTAATAGGTTTATTTTTTATATTTATTTTTATTTTTTAAGTTTTTTTAAATTTTAAACAAAAACTTGTTGACACAAACTCCTTTTTATCATAACCTTTATAAATAACCACATTTATATTTTAAAACATGTTTCCTTGACAATTATTAAAGTTATCTCATATGCAACAATAACAAAAAAAATTTAAAAAAAAAACCTTGAACAATCACCATAACCACTCCAGAAAAAAAGAGCAACTTTCCTTGTTGCATACTATAATATAAAACATATATATTACTGTATGTATTCTTCTCAACAATTCTAATAAGTAAAACAAATAACAATGTAGAAAAATACCTAGTAAAATTAAATCTTTCATGAGTAACAAATGTTAAAGTAAACTCCAGACCAGAAAAAAATAGTAGATACAAAAAGTTTACCACTGCAAGTTGTCTTAGAAAACTTCCACCTAAATTATAAAGTGGTTCAAAAAAATGTATAAAAAATAAATATTTAGTATATGAATAATAAATAAACAAAGAATTTTTAAATACAAAAAATACATCATTCTTTATAAAATATATATACATATATAAAGTTGTATTAAAATATATATGTGTGTATACGTGTATATGTGTGTGTATATATACACACACATACCCACACACATATATACACATATATACTTTTTATAATGCTATCCCACTTTACAAAGAAGCTTTAAAAAAGTGAGGCTATAATTGTAAACTGAAATACCAACCTCAAGTTACCTTGTCTAAAAACAAAAATTGAAAGCGAAAAGTCATATGGTATAACCCTCGATTTAGTCAGAATATGGAAACAAAAATAGGCATTCGTTTAACTAGCATTAATTGACCTGCACTTTCCAGTAAACCATAAATTTTACAAAATACTCAACAGAAATTCAATCAAAGTTAGTTATAGCTGTGTGAGAAACATAAAATCTATAATTAGTTCACATAACCAAAAGATTTTACACAGTGATACAAATTTGAATGCAAGAACTTGCAACTGCATTACAAAGACCGCTAGTCCCTTGAACAATCAATGTTTACTTTCTACTTTATTGTGTGTTTTATGTTTTTTTCTTTTAAACTCCAAATCTCCTTAGAAAGCTTGGTTTTCATTTCTGCATTTCATGGCATTAAATAATTTTAAATGATTTACGTGTCTAAGCTTAAATTTTGTCTCACTGATACTGAAATAAATTTTTTTTTTTCTCTTTAGGATTAGGATTTTTATCAATCACAGTAGCTTGATAAACAATATCTCTTTAGAAAGCTTGGTTTATCAAGGTTGGTTGAAAAAGAAAGGTTGGTTGTTTATCAAGCTACTGTGATTGATAAATGTATGACATGAATCATCAAGTACTATTAATAATGTTGTTTTTAATAATTTTTTTTTGAAGGTGAAAAACATTATCGTCTTCAGAAATAAAATTATTAAACCAATAACAAAAATCAGGGAAAATGCAGTTTTTCTTTAATTTTGAAAGTTTACATGGACTTCCGCCCTTTTAACATTCACCGATTCAAATAGTAATCCCAAATTGTAATATATATTTTATGAATATATTTATCACAATAAAATATTTTATTTATATTACAAATTGTAATAAATATTTTATATTTTATTTTAGCTATTATTTTATTGTTGATTTATAATTTTTAGTAATTTTTTTGCTGCCTACATGACAATCTTTTCATAAATAGTTAAAGAAAGTCAGGTCAGGTGCATGGTCTTCATGATCACCCTGCTACTGATAATATGCAACCCAATGCAACCTGTTCCATGTTCTGCTGCCTTATAGGATTTGCTTTCTAAGCAAAGGCTGGAAGGAGTTTGCTTCCTGTCATCAGTACTATTTAAAATCAGTCATTCTTTAATTGATTTTCTGTGTGTCTTTTATATAGTTGGAAGCGTCTTAGTTACTGTTTTAACTCACCTGTAATCTACTTTATATGTATGTTTGTGTTCTGTCTAAACCTCTGGCGTGGTGTTGACTCACCGGTAAGTTACTTTGTTTGTGTTCTGTTTGAGCCTCTGACACAGTTTTCATTCACCCAAAGTTACTTTATGTATTATGTATTCCTGTTTGAACCTCTGGTGCAGCGTTCATTCACCGGTAAGTTAATTTATATGTTTTTGTTTTGTTTGAACCTCTGGGGTAGTGTTTATTCATCTGTAAGTTACTTTAAGTATGTTTGTGTTCTGTCTGTTTATGCTTATATGTACGTTTGTGTTCTGTCTGAACCTTGGGCGTGATGTTTACTCACCTGTGAGAGACTTTATGTATGTTTGTGTTCTGTTTAAATGTTTAAATCTGTTTGATGCAGTGTGACCTGATTAACTAACTAGTTACTCTAACTATTAAACCTGGGCTTAGCTTAACTTTTAGTATTTTGCAGTGTATTTTGAGTATTTTGTATGTAGTGTTTTTCCTAAAACATTTCCAAAAAAGATTATGCCTAATGTTTCAAGGTACTGCTTGCAGGATGTAGCTCCTTATAGCTAATTCAAGTCAGGTCAGGTTAAGGATCATCACAATCATCCTGCTACTGGCATCATGTGATCCAGTATTACCATGCCTTGCTGCCTTGTAAAGTGTGCTTTTTTAGGCAAAACAACTAAGAGAAACAAACTCTAACTTAAAAATCCTCTTCCCTTGGGCTCATGGTTGAGTAAAGGCAAGAGATGGTGTCTCAATAAAAATACTCATCTTGGGCTGATGTTAACTGCATCCAACTAAAATTTCCCTGCCTTGAGGCTCTTGGTTGAGTAAAGGCTAGAGATTGTGTCTCAATATAAATACTCATCTTGGGCAGATGCTAATTATATCCAGCTAATGTCTTGTAGAAGGCCTCCTAGACAAAGACTTTAAGGGTAAACAGAATAATTCTACTAACCAGCCTTGAACCCTTTTACTATCTATTAGGCTGGCGTAGATATAAACTTGTGTTACATTGTTACTTGCTTATGATGATGAATGTTGGAACTTCCTGACTCTACTTATAGGTTTTTATTTATGCCTCCTTGATAGTGGTTATGCAACTCTTCCTGTTATCTCCTATGAGGGTACAACTCTAAAACTAAGCTCAATAGTTCTGAGGCCGGCTGATAGTAAGGGTTCCCAAACTCTATGGTAGCTCTAAAAGAAGCTGATTCAGCCAACAGCTGCAAAATGTCAGAGTTATAACAGAGTCATGTTGCTCATCGGTGATGTCCCTGTTAATGCTTTTGATGTGCATTGTTGAGGCCGCATAAGGAGCCCTATGTGATGACTTAGGGTTAATTAACAGGACCGAGACATTGCATAGCTCATTGCTTAAAAGGCTGTGCTCTATCTATAAATGAGTCAAGTTCTCTTTAAACTTAAATCATGCCAAAAAGTAACCCAAAATATAAAACATAAAAAACCATCCCTAACACCTGTTTTAATATATCTTTTACAAATATTGGTGGTCTACAATCAACCTTCCATCAGTTCAATCTTACCCCTTAAAAAATTCACCAGACTTGCTTGCTCTTAGTGAGACAAATTTAATAAATAGTCAATAGTCACATGCTTAGCTTGGGGTATACATACACATCAACTCATCTCTTTGTGGTGAAACCAGGTTTGAATCATTTGACCATTCTTTTATTTGCTTCTGCTTAGCACCTCTTCGCTCTATCACCTTCTTTTTGTTCTTTATTATTCTCCTTCTTCCCAAAACTGCATCTTTTGAATTCAAACTGACCATGCCCTCTCTATTTACCACTCTGCCAATATTTTTGTTATTGGTGACTTTAATTCTCATTACACTCTAACACAACTGACCCTGCTGGCACTAAAACCTATCACTTCTGCATTTCTCTATATCTTACTCAGATAGTTAACTTTATGACTCATTTTCCTTATAACCCTAATCATTTACTTTCATTTCTCGATTTATGTCTTGTCTCTGATCCTAGCTTGCATTCAGTTTCTCCTTTTTCTCCCTTAGGCAATTCTGACCATGCAATAATCTCTTTAAATCTTACATCTTGTACTTCCTTTTTGGACTCACTCTACCATCGCACTACTTAGTACTACGCTAAAGTTGACTGGGATTCTTTTTGTGATACTCTCCCTGGGCTGATGTCTTTTATCTCTTAGCTAATAATGCACCTCCTGCATAACTTCTTGGATTCAGGCAGGAATGGAAGTTCTTATTCCTTCTCATCAGTTCCAAATCAAGCCTCATTCTACTCCATGGTTTTCATCTTCTTGTGCAGCTGCTATATCTAATTGTAATTCATCTTTTTAAAAAGAACAACTCTCTTGAGAACAAACGGCTATTTGTTATTGCAAGAAATCAATGTAAAAAGGTGCTGTCTGATGCTAAGGTCCATTATTCTCAGTTCACTAAATTTCATATCTTATCTCATTACTAACAAGGATAGGTCTAATATTCCATCTCTCATTCATGGAACTGACCTTATTGCCTCTCCCAAGGATAGAGTAGAACTATTTGCAAAGAACTTTACTTCTAATTCGACTCTTGAATCTTATGGCCATTCCTTCCATTTCAATTAAACAGGTTAACTCATTGTTAGACATTCAAATCACTCCAGCTTTCTTTGCTAAAGTCATATCTCAATTAAACTCTTTTATGTTTTGTGGTCCAGACAACGTTCCTGTCATAGTCTTACAAAATTGTTCTCCAGAACTCTCTTCGATTCTCACTAAACTTCTGAGGTACCTCAAGGCTCTATACTTGATCCTATTTTGTTTTTTATCTACATTAATGATCTTCCCGACAACCTTACATTGAAAGTAGCTCTTTTTGCTGATGACTCAACTTAATACTCCTGTCTTGACAAAAAGTCTTCTCTTTTCAATCGCTTAGAACAGGCAGCCGATCTTGAATCTGATCTTACTTCTGTAAAAGATTGGGGCTCACAGTGGCTTGCAAATTTTAACTCCAAAAAAACTCATTTAATTTAATTTATTTAATGCAAACAACTACCGCAGTACTGTCAATATTCCTATATTAATGTATGCCAATCCTCTCACTGAGTCCTCTTCTTTAAGTCTTGGATTAATGTTTATTACTAACCTTTCATGGAAACCATATATACAATCAACTGCTAAATTAACATCTGCTAAGATTGCTTCTATTAATCATGCTTGCTATTTTCTTACTCCTGATTCCATTCTTTATTCATATTCTTCAATTCATATTAGGGCTGGTTCTTTTAAGATGCTCTTTCTCTTCCTGACAAGGTCCAAAAACGCATTGTAAATGTAGTTTGACCCGTTATATCTGCTAGGCTTGAGCCTCTTTACCATTGTTGTATCACTTTCTCTTTTCTATAAATACTATCATGGTTGCTGCTCAAAGAAGCTATTATCTCTAGTTCCATCAACTAAATCTCATTCTTGCTTGACTTGTCATTCAGCAAAGTCTCATTCTTTTACTATATCTGTCCCTGCATGCTTAAAAACTTTTGTCTAGTTTTTTCCCCGCACTTCAACCTTTTGGAACTCTCTCCAATCTTCATGCTTTCCTGACTCATATAACCTATAACTTTTCAAGTCTTCCGTCAACTGTTTCCTTGCTTTATAACTCTATTCTTTTTTTCTAGTAACTCCCAATTTAATAGTGGTTGCTTGCAGCCTTGTTGGGAGTGAATCAGGATTAAAAAAAAAAGTAATTTAGAAAAAGTTTTTAAAATGTAAACTAAATATTTTAAAATAAAAATAAAATATTGACTTACACTCTTTTGATGATGAAAAATTAAATAAACTGAATGGATTAACCAACTTTATTACTTTTTTTAAACCATCACTTATAGATAACTAAAAAAGTAATACTAAACATTTTTTAAACAAAATAATTCTTTACACATAATGTACAAAAATAATAGATGTATGTGTGTATATGTGTATATATATATATATATACATATATATATATATATATATATATATATATATATATATATATATATATATACTATATATATATATATATATATATATATATATATATATATATATATATATATATATATATATATATATATATATATATATATATACAAAATTGTTCTCCAGAATATATATATACACACATACACACACACACACACACACACACACACACACACATAATATATAAGATCTGAGATGAGAAAGAAATATTTGTATTCATTGAGCTTTAACCAATCAAGATAAATTCCATAATATAAACTTTTATATAATTGATCAAGTACAGTTATTTAATTATATATGATCCAACATAGTACATAATCTCAAAATAGTGTTTGATCAAAATGCACTTACTTTAGATAAAAGTGTGTCTTTCAAAAAAAAAACTGTAATAAAAATTGATACAAGTTGAAAACCTATGGAAACAATAGCAGGTTTTTCAAATGATTCAGCTAGTTTATCTCTGTGTTGTGATGCAAAATAAGCACCTATTAAAGGACCACTTATGAATGCTAATGAAAATGATAAGCCAACAAAAACCTAAAAGAAAAATGTTAAAAAAAAAATATTGTGAGCTATTTAAAAAATCTCAAAGAAAATTATGTGGCAACACTTATAAAATACATTCTTGTACATTATTTCATTCTGCATATACACATACCATTCCTTTTCCTCTGTTTTCTTTAGTCGTGATATCTGACATCATTGTAGTACAAAGTAGCACTGATCCTTTCGCTAAACCTCCGATAATTCGAGACAAAATAAACAGTTTAAATGTTACGGCTTTCCACCAGATGATATAAGATAATGTTGTACCAAACTAAAAAAAAAACTGCAAGTATTTAACACATGAATCAAATATTTTTTAGTTATAGCTTTAATTATTTCAACAAACTAATGCAAAGTTTCTTATTTTAATTATAATTTAATAAATAAATTACGTTTATACTTCAAAAATAAAACGTGTTTGTCAGTGACAGAAAAAATCAAATCAATCTTTTTAAATTTTCATTACCTTTTTTTTTTTTTACAAGGTTTTATAAAGGTATAATTGCATACCTTTATTTATTCATTTTTATTAATATACATTTTTTTATTACATTCAATAATATTTTAAAATATGATCTTGATAAACTTTATTTAAAAATCAATTTTCTTAAAACTATTTTAGGCAGCCGTGGTGCAGTGGTTCTAAAGATCCTAAAGATCCAAGGTTCAATGCCGGCTCCGGTCAAATTTGTAAGGAAGGAGACGTGAAATTTCTGGTTAAATGCTTTTTCGGAATATATTATAATCTAATATTATAATATAAAATATTTATATTTTTATACTATAATATTTTTTACTTATTTTATATGTTATTTTAAACTTACTTTTACTATTTTTTTTAAAAATAGTAAAAGTTAATTTAAGGTCTCTATAAAAAGGGTGCAACAATAGAAATTGTACTTAGAGTCAACAAATATTTTTATATAGTAACGTGAGTTATGCATATTTTTGGAGATTTTTTTTTTGAATTAGGAATAACACATCTAAACTGGAATTTTAAAAATATTTTTACATATTCTTGTAGTTTAATTTTTTTAATAGCATTATGCAATATTTTTAAGCATTATGCAATACCACGCAGTGCATGTTAGTTTGAATTCCATTATATATATATCGAAAAAATAAAAGGTGTTAAAATAAAGTCATTTTATTTCAAATAGTAATAAAATGAACACACACACATGTGTGTGTGATAAATTAAATGAATGTATGCATTTAATTATTGTATTTTCTTTTTTATATATAAAACAATTAATTTAGTTTTCGATTTTTATATTACAGACAATTGCATAAATTCGCATTTAAAATCATATCAACTCAAATTTAAATGGTCTTCTTGATGAATTTTACCACATTTACAAGTCTAAAATAGTTTCTATTTACACTGTTCAAAAGTGGATTTTTATATTCCATATTTTTGAGCTGCTTAAATTTGGTTTAATATTCCTTTTTTCAATTTCCAAATATCTTTTTCCAATTTTCCAAATAAATTTTTCTTTCTCAGAATATGAAAGATTACTGTCTTCTTAATATTAAAAGAAAAAAAGAAATCTTAAATTTCAACCATGAAGTTCAATTTTTAAGTATGCATCTGAATAACATTAAGTCTGAAGTATGAGTAACTGACGTTAGGTCGAGATTTAAAATTTTATCAAAAATATAAAAGGAATTCTGATGAGCACTTGATATTAGTGAAAATTCTTATAATAAAATTATATTTTTAACAGTGAGCACTTGATACTAAAAACTTTAAATTCTTCTTGAATAAATATATAATAAAATTATATTTTTTAACAGTGAGCACTTGATACTAAAAACTTTAAATTCTTCTTGAATAAATATATAATAAAATTATATTTTTTAACAGTGAGCACTTGATACTAAAAACTTTAAATTCTTCTTGAATAACAGTGAGCACTTGATACTAAAAACTTTTTCTTTTTGAATAAATATATAATAACTATAAGAGCAAGTTTCATGTTTTAAAAAAGTTTTTCCACTTAATCTCCTGAATTGCTTGATGATTTCATTCACCTCATTCATGCTATAATGATTTCATACACATCTTTAATTTTTTGATTTCACCCACCTCCTGAATGTTTTTATGATTTGATCCACTTTGATGTTTTGAGTATTTTATCCAGTTTTTTAAACAAAGCTCATTTTTATATCTTTTCATTTTATTTTCATTTACCTTATAAAATTATCAGGTTATTTTTATGTTAGAAATAACCAGATTATACTTTTATACTCTCTCTGCTTTTTTTATATCATTATCAACTAAAATATCAAACTCACCATACCATCACAACATGCCTCGCCTTACGATTGCAACTGAACCCTTGAACAACTTGAGTGATAGTAAATACAATTTACATTGTTTTTCTTTAAAAACTAATGTTCAGTTAACAAATTTAATTTCAAACTTTTAATGCAATTTTTTAAATAATTTATACTTTACTTTTTAAAGCCGGCAAACTATATAATATTTCATCTAATTGCTTTCAGTCTGTCACTGAAAAACATTAATGGAGTATTAAACATTAATGGAGTATTAAACATTAATGGAGTATTAAACATTAATGGAGTATAAGGTATCAATGAAGTATTAAATATTAATGGAGTATTAAACATTAATGGAGTATTAAATAGATAATCTTTTATAAAATAACCAAAACAGAAAATAAAATACATAATAATATAAAATAAAAAACTTTTTAATTAAATCTTTTAAGTTAAACTGTTTTTAATAAATTAAAGTGTAGAAGACAAAAGATAATAAAACAGAATAAATAAAAAAAGATAAAAACGCAAAAATAGGGGAATTGAATTTTAGTCTAAATGATATAAACAAATACAACCTTAAAACATTTGAAACAAATACAACTTTAAAACATTTGAAACAAATACAACTTTAAAACATTTGAAACAAATACAACTTTAAAACATTTGAAATAAATTCAACATATTAAACTTGTTAAATATGTAAAAAAGAAAAAAAAAATAGATTTTTGTTTCAGTGTTGTAAATAAATTTACTTCTTATTTTAAAAAATTACCATTGTAAGAAGGAGAACTTTCTTTCTTCCAAAAATGTCAGAACATGCACCCACTATTGGACTGGATAAAAACTGCAAAAATGAAAATAAAGAACCAAGAATACCTAAATAAAGATAATAAAATAGATGATAATAAATGTTGCAGTTAACTTAGCAAAACCATAGCAACAAACAAAATGATCTTCGATTCTAAATTATTTGAATAAATAGCAACAAACAAAAAGATTCTAAAGCTAATTGAATTAACAGCAACAACAACAAAAAATTTTAAATCTAAAAAAGTGTTCTAAAGAATTCATTTCAAGTTTTACTCTTGATTGTGTTTGCCAATGCATTGTATTTATTAAACAAGTAAATAGTTTAATTAATAAATTGCATTTAGATTTAAAAAATAAAAAGCATTTGAGAAGAAATATGAAAACTATGTTTTTTTAAGTCTATGTTTATTTTAAGTCCATTTTTGGCTAAAATGACTTTTTTGGTAAGAAATACTCATTTAGGTGCTTAAAAAAAAGAAGTAGTCATTAGGTGCATAAAAAACATCTCAAAATGTATGAAACCAAAAATGATTAAATTTAAGCCAAAATTTTTTTTTTGGAAATAAGATATTAAATAGGATAAGAAATTTAAAGAGATGTGGAAAACTATCAAGACTATAGACTCAAGCAAGACAATCTTACCTGTATTTATATGGAGTTTTTAAAATATTATTCTAAATTATTTTTAAAAGTATACTATTTTTTGAGTATTTTTTGTTGTTTAAAAAACAATAAAAAACAACAAAAAAACGATGGCCTTAACCTCTCCACCTTCATCTAATGCACGATAAAACCTGTCAGTTATTACTGTTAGCAAATCAGCTGTAGAACGAGAAGATCGAAATCCATATTGATGGTCAGAAAGTAAGTTATTAGATTCAAGATGAGAAATTAAGTGTTTGTTAATTAAAGATTCAAAAACCTTGCTTATGATAGGAAGAAGACTTATGGGACGGTAGTTAGACGAATCAGATCGCTCCCCAGAATTTTTGAAGATAGGGATAACAGATGCCGCTTTCCAGCAGGCTGGAAAACAAGACTCTGATAAGCACTTGTTGAATAGTTTTGAGAGTATAGACGAAAGCTCCAGAGAACACTTCTGGAAGACAATAACAGGTATGTTGTCTGGGCCACAAGCTGTAGAAGAGTCTAGGCAGGAAATCACTTTAGATACAGATGCTGGAGTGATATGAATGTCAAGCAATGGATCAACCTGTTTGTTGGCAATATCAGGTAGATGAGGATGATATTGATGAAAAGTTTTTAGCAAACAGTTAGGCTTTGTCTTTAGGTGAGGTGACAAAGTCTGAACCATACAAGAGAGGTGGAATTATAGATTTGCCCTTATTGCTGATATTATTAAAGATTCTCCAGAAGTCACGAGAGCCTAATTTTTGAGATGAGATACGAGATTTCATGACCTGAGAATAGCGGGTTTTAGCGTTAGACAAAACCTTTTTACAGTTGTTTCTAGCAGTAATAAACAGACGTCTGTTTTCTGGAGAATTGTTTTGCTGATAAATATGGAAGTAACGGTTTCGATTGGCAATCGCAGCAGCACAGTGTGAGGAAAACCATGGAGGAGAGTGAGGCTTGACCTGGAATCGTCGAGAGGGAATAAAAGATTCCATGCCAGCCTGAACCCACGAAGTTATGTAAAAAGCACATTTGTCGACAGGAAGTTGAAAGATTTCTACCCAAGGGCCATCACGAAGAAAATCACGGAAAGAATCCCAGTCAGCTTTACTGTAGTTGTAAGAGGTTCGATAATAGGGGTATTCAGGTGATGAAGAAGAATGAGATATTAGTTTTAAAGAGATCAAACTATGATCAGAAGCACCTAAAGGTGAATGCGGAGAAACTGAGCACTGACTAGGATCAGAAACAAGACATAAGTCGAGTAGAGAAGGTAAATGATTAGGGTTGTCAGGAAAGCGAGTTGGAAAGTTGACTATTTGAGTTAGGGATTGAGAAAGGCAAAAGTTGTGGATTGAGAAAGGCAAAAGTTGTGTGACAAAAGTTGTATTATGTTTTTCATTTCAATAATTTAATTTTACATTTTAAATAAACAACAATTTCAATAAAATTTGTTTACTTATTAAAGAATCATTAGAAATAATTTGTTAAAGCCCTTTACATAATTTTAATAAAATGTTTTAAAATATAAGTTTAAAGTAATTTATTTCAACTGCAATTAAAAACGTAACAAAAAGTAAATTTCGCCTCAAGTTGTATATATTTATATATTTTCTTTTTCATGAGAAATTGTTTTCTTTTTCAGTTTTATTAATGTTTTTCATAGTTTTAAGACTTAAAAAAAAAGACTTAAGAATGCTGAGGTAAACTGTTTAGCTTAGCGCTTCTTTTTTCAGCACATTTCTACAATGATTAGTTACATGTTAGGTTAGTTCTATTAAAAGTTATTTTAAAAGATTACATTTTTTTAGGGAATGATACCGTCCATGGAGAGACAATACCTAAAAATTTTGGATGGATCTTGATAAAAAAAAGTAATGAAAAATTTGAATAAATATCCAAAACTGTTGATGTGGATAAAAATAGTATTGGTGCAGCAATAACTTGTTAATGTACAAAAGAGCAGTTCAAATAAAGGAAAGGAAGTAGTGGTTGAGGGTAAGAAAATGCAAATAGGATGTGGCAAGAAATGCTTGTTTCAGTTGTAGAAAATCTTACAGAGCAATATCATAAAGATTTGTTTGATTCATATTGGTCAATAAAGTGTTTTGATCAGAGACGCTAATATATTGGTAAAACCAAAATGAAGAAGGAAAAGGAAGCATGTAGAAAAGAAAAAAAAAAATTTACAAACAGCTTTCCATGCAAAGAGAATGATGTTCTTAAAATGCGTATCTGTGGACCCATGTTTTCTGATACTTTATGCATATCACAGCAGACATTTAAAAAAGTGATGGCATAAAAAATTACTACAAGGATTGTAAAGAAAGATTTAAGAGATCGCCACAAAAACCAAAGCAAAATAGCAATTGAATGGGAACAAAATGTGATTGACCATATTAAAACGTTTCGAGCTGTTGAGTCCCACTACGCAAGATTCACAAAAAAATTACAGTTTCTTCCTCAGGAGCTTTCAATTAAGGAAATGTATAAACCCTTCATAAAGTACTGCAACAAAAAAAATTTCGTTATCGAGGGATACAAGTTCTACCAGAGAGTTTTAAAACGTAGATTTTATCTGAAATTCCAAAAACTTAAGAAAGTTGTGGAATCTTGTGAAATTCCAAAAACTCAATCGGTGTAGATTTTGTAAAAGTTTCACAAACAAAATAGAAAAAAACAATAAAGATTATCAAAAGTATAACAAACATGTCAGCGACCAAAAATTTACTTGAGCTTATAAAGAAGAAAAGAAGAATGAAGCTATAAAAATATTGTTGATTGTAACTGCAGCTTTTGACTTAGAGCAAGTTCTTTTATCACTATAAAGTACAAGTGGAGCTTTTTATTATTCCAGGCATATGCAAAATTATCAAACAATAGAACAATCTATACAGCTATGCAATAGAAGACAACAACAGAACAAGCTTTCAAAAAAACACCTGTGTATTAACTGTGTTAAATCATGATAATATAATCAATTTTAAAAACGAAAAAGCATTTCCAGCATACCGTAGTATTAGCAAACAAATGGTTTAATATATCAAACTCAGAGCAAAAAGTGTAAAGGAAACCAAAACCAAAATAATTATGTTGGCCAGTATTGAACAGTAGGGTGGCTCTTAAAACAACATTTTTGAAAAAAACCTGTTCTTACCCCTTTACTTTGTTCTATATAATACTAAAACACTAGGTTTAAAATTTTTTTGAACAAGAAATTATTTTAGGGGTAGCTCAAGACCCTTAAAAATTTGACTGGTCCCTAAAATTTTGAAAATAAAAGCTCTTTTAAAGTATGTCAACCTGGTACTCAAAAGAAGCGAAATTGTATAAAAACTTTAAAAATAATAATCAATTTACAAAAAAATAACTTTTTTCTTAAATAAATGCATAAAAACTATTGTTTTTAAGCTGAAAATAAAAAAAGTCATTAATTTTGAAGTTTTAAAAAAATAGTTTTTTTAAACATGCTTTTTTTGTAAAGTGATTACTGTTTTTGAAGTTTTTATATAATTTCGCTTCTTTTGAGTACCAGGTTAACATACTTTAGAAAAATTTTTGTTTTCAAAATTTTAGAGACCAGTCAAATTTTTAAGGGTCTTGAGCTACCCCTAAAATAATTTTTTGTTCAAAAAAATTTTAAACCTTGTGTTTTAGTATTATATAGAACAAAATAAAGGGGTAAGAACAGGTTTTTTTCAAAAATGTTGTTTTAAGAGCCACCCTATTGAACAGCTAAAAGTTTTAAAAGAAAATCCTGATATTCTTTACTTTAAATATAATTATGACAAAGAATATAAAAGTTGTATTTTTTGATCAAAAACGATTGGTTGCACAAAACCAGCAGCAGATATACACTTACAAAAGCTTTTAAAATCATCTTCTGTCATAAAGGAAGATGAGTAAATATAATGCCTTAAATGAGGATAAGTAAATCTGTCAAAGTTGATCAACAAAATGAAGCAGAAATTGTTTTTGATCCTTGTCTTCGATGAGAGTTTTGTTGTATTTCTGGATAAGATTGGTGCTATATTCTGTGCTATCATTGACAACCTTTATCTTTTCAATATGATTCCTAAAGTTTTGGTAGCAAGTGTCTGATTTCCATGGTACTCTATCTTTTAATAGAAAACTCTAAGCCATCTCTTTTTTTTTTTGCAATACTAAGCACTTTGAAGAGACAAAATGTTCTTTGAGCCACAAACTTTTCAAGACTATTAAACTCTGTGCCACACTTGCTTATTCTTTTCAGAGCTGTCAGAGTTTTTGCGAGACAGAGGTTGGCTATCTTGGCTTTTTTGACATCTAGAGGAGCTCTTTTGTCAAGAAAGCTAGACCTTCAAGGTGTTATGAGAAAGATATTTAATAAATGTAGTGTCATATCAGTAATGATACAGTCATACCTGAGCTAATAAAATCTATCTGCATTGTAAAAAATTTTATGCCTTCATTGTTCATCATGATATTCAAACATTCTTGGCAGCTTAATTAAAAAAGTTCTTTTAAATGCTTTGAACATTTACTCTTTAAAGCTGCAACTTTTATATGCTTTCTTTTCATTCAACTTCAACACCTAATATTTATCGTACATTTTCTTCTATTTTTTTTTCACCAGAATCAATCTTAGAGTTAGAATTCTTGGTTTGCTTCAAATCATAATAACATTAACTGTGCTAATAACACTGTTCTTTACAAGTAGATGTTTTTGAGGTGATAAAAAAGAAGGTAGCTGATGGCAACATTGTTTGTAACTTGCAACTAATTCTCTTGCTAAAAAAGTTGCTGGTAGCCTTGCTGATGAGCGATACTTCAGCAGAGCTTTTTGTTGAAGCTGCCATTATGTACTAAAATACCGGTCTGCAGATATTGAAAAGTAGTAAACTGTAATTATTGTATTGGCTGCTATTTATCAATTGCTATGTTCAATGTTCATTTTATTTAAAAAAAATTGTTTTTAAGGCTTTGATATATTACTGAAAAATTGATAACATTACACAATTAATTTATTAAAAAAAGTAATTATGCGATATGTATGTAGCTTTACTAACAGGTCTTGAAAACAACTTTTTTTAAAAAAAAGATAAAACTGACCTGACAATGGAAAAATTGAAAACGACCAAGCAAGAGTGTATATATATATATATATATATATATACATATATATATACATATGCACACCTATAGTATCACTTACAGGGACAAATTTAACAAAAAAACGAACACTTTTGGGGACATTAGCATTATCAGGGACATTTTAGTGTGCCCGTTAATTTTTTGTCCCTGTCAATATCATTTTTTGTAAAAAAAAAATTATCCCAGTAAGCATTTTTTTATAGAGAACGAAAAGTACATACATCGATTATCAAATAGCCTGACTCGCAGTGAAGTGCTGCTACATTGATTGAGGGTTTGGTTTGGGTCAGCATCAAGGTTAGGCTTAGGGTTAGGGTTATAGCAAGGTTTTAACATGGTTATATTACTGTAATTAATCTTTTTTGTAAATAGATGAAAATAAAAATGAAATATAATATATAATAAAATAATAAAAATAACTAAATAAATATAAAAAACATATTTTTATAATAAAAATTTTTTTCAATATGTATAAATAAAAATATAATAAAAATTAAAAAATAATTATATTTATGATAAAAATAGTATAAAAAAGGAAAAAACAAACAAAACAGGAACAAAAAAAACATGTCCCGCTTTAATTTTTTTGGCAAGCGCTTATGTGTTTGCCAAAGGTTTTGTGAGTGTATATATATATATATGATATATATATATATAGAGAGAGAGAGAGATTAGTAAAAGCACTTATCTAATTTTTGATTACTTCAACACTGTGTTTCACTGTGAAACACAGTGTTGAAGAAATCAAAAATTAGATAAGTGTTTTTACTAATTTATTATTGCTTTGTTCTTTTAGAACATTGAGCACTTTGTTTGTAAAATACTCTAACATAATTTATATATATATATATATATATATATAGAGATATATATAGATATATATATATATATACACACACACACACACACACACACACACACACACGTATGCATATATTTATACGCATACATTTATACATAAATGATTTCACTTTTTTCAATAAATAAAATTACAGTAACAACTTTTTTTACACATTTTTTGTGTAATGCTGCGACATATAAAAATTGCATTGAAAATTTTTCTAACCTCCTATTAAAACATTGTTATATCTTCTTTCATCAGGCATCATTAATGTTTTCCTAAACCATTCCAACAATTTATGAATATATTCTAACCAAGCATCACTTGATTCCCCATCTTTGTTGATAGTATTATAATGATCAATAATCGATGGAAAAAGTGGAAGTATAATAGTAAAAGCAAGCAAATCAAAAAGAAGGATTAAGAAAATAACCACAAAACTTCTTGTATTAATTTCCATTGTTTATTTTTTTATATTATAACTGATGTAAAACGATGCATAAAATGTAATTTGTGTGATCATAAATAAAAATTAATGCATCACATTATTAAGATTTTATGTAATGCATAAATTTTAATTTATGCCTCACATAATTTATAACATTTTAGTAAATAATTTTATTCAAATGCTTTTACATTAAAACTAAAATTTGAAAAATTTAAATAAACAACTTTTTTACAAATAAGTAATCTATTTATTTATTTGTAAGTAACAGAACAACAAAAACTTTATAACAATTGTTAACTGTAACAAAAAAAACTACACAAAATAAAACATCTAGTTAATCATGAAGATTAACTAGTAATAAAAAAAAGTCTTTTAATGTAATTTTAATAAACAACATCTTAAAAAGACTTTAAAAATGATTAATGTACTAACCATGCTGAAAATTAATTTTTTGATTTAACCAAAAGATAATAAAGTAAATGTATAACTTAAAATAATAATAAAAAAGTTTCTAAATCAATAATGGATATGAAATATTTATCGATTTATGATTTTACAAATAAATTGAAAAACAATTAATAATCATTATACAAGATAAATTATTTGACAAAAAATATTATATATGTAATCTTAATTGCTAATTTAGAATTAATACACTGAACCTTCTTTGGAAATAAAAAGTAACTTACTAAATAAGATAAAAACAAATAATTAAAAAATTAAAAAACAGGTAAATTTAAAGTAAAAGTTATTAATATTGTAAAACAAATGAAAATATGTGTACTATATAATAAAAACAAAATTAACAATAAAGAACTTTTTTGTAAAAAGTGTTAATTATTTAACTATAAGTAGTAAATTATAGTACAAATTTAATCTTTTGAATGAAACCAATCTTTGAAAATAAAAAAAAATCTTTTGAATAAAACAAAAAATATGCAATAAATTAACCTAATTTTTGTACATGCTTGTGCATTTATATAACTTGCTAATTCTTATGAAACTAAAAAACCAGAATTTTCTTTGAACAGTTTTTGTGTTTCTTTGCTTAAAGTTTTCCAATATGAAGCTCTGCAAATTCCATGAAAGTTTTTTGTAATAAAATGTTTGAATACATCATCAAGTTTTGATAAAAAAGAATTACAATGTTCTTCACCTTCACACTCATTGTTTCTTTTTAATACGTTTAAAATGTTATTTATTTGAACTAATCCAAAATGAACATTCACACAATTTTCTATGCTTATGTATGTTTTAATGGCTGTTACAATAAAATCTTGCGCCATATCCATCCATATGAAATTCTTTTTATCATAACACACAAGTATAAAGGATGGATGTTTTGAAATTTTTTCAAAATTGTCACAAACAAACTTTAAGCAAAAAGAATTTAGGTCAGAGATTAAGTCTTGTGTTTTATTAGCCCAGTTTGTAGATGGCAAAGTTTTAATTAGTTTGCTGCAAAACTTGAGATGTTGCAAAACATTAACAGAAGAAACAGAAAGTTTTATTTTATTAATAATTAATTCTTTATAATCTTGTCTACAGCTATTAAAATCTCTATTTGCAAACACAACAGCATAATGCTTAGCAAGCCAGTTATAGCATTTAACAGAGAGATCTGTATAACCATATTGCTCAGATATAAAAATGGCATGGGAAATTTGTTTTATGCAAGTGTTACATGGCTGATGAAAAAAATGACAATACTCAAGCTCCAAATAAAATTGTACTACCTCTTTTAATCCAAGAAGCATATACATGTCAGCAGCAGATGCTATTTCTAATAGATTCATATCTTCTGAAAGTTTTATTTTGGGATTGTATAAAAACTTAATAACAGTACTAAGTGTTGACATTGACATTCCATTTATAGGAATAACATTTTGATCTGTTTCACGCCAGTGACCACTAAACATTATCTCAAAGTACTCACAACGAACAGATAAAATGCATCTATGACAATGTAAAATATCATTATTTATTTTAAATGCAACATCTGAATGTACAGCAGAATTTAAAATTGATGTTATATCCACTTCATGACTGGTGCAAATGATGTCTTGTTCATTTTGTTTATAAACAACTCTTAAAGAATTCCTTTCGATATGTGGAACATTTTCTGGAAAATCAAAAATATTGCTAAAAACATTCTCACTTAAAAACAGAAACTCGTATAAAGTAGGAGCCAAACAGAGTAAAACACATTTATGATGCAATCGCATATTTTCTTTTTCGATGAAAACATCCATATCACTGTAACTTTTGGAGTGCTTTAGCTTTCGAATATCTTTTAAAAAATCAATTTCAAGTTTCTCCATCAGGAGTTTAGTCTTTGAGGTTTTTTCTGCCAAAAGCCACGATCCATTACTAATAGCTTTCTTACAAGACATTTTTTTTAGACACTTAGTTGATGTTATAAGTACACCATTACATATAAGTTATAGTCTTAAGACAATATTAATTAAATTTTTTTTTAATTTGAGCGATATGTGTAATTAAATGTATAACTCCAAAAAAATTGTTGACAGATTTTGAAAGAAGCATCGAATATTTTCTTGGAAATTTGTAAACTTCTCTCGTCGTTAAAACAAAAACTCGTTCAAGTTATTACGTAATAGCGTAAATCGTGAACTAGCTTTGATTGTTTAAATTTCACAAATCGCGCACGCTCAAAACCGATTCAAGAAAAATTATATCAACATGTTTTTTGATATTTTGCTAATTTGTGGCCACGCTATCTTGTTTTATATCATACAGTATATATATATATATATATATATATATATATATATATATATATATATATATATATATATATATATATATATATATATATATATATATATATATATATATATATATATATATATATATATATATATATATATATATATATATATATATATATATATATATATATATATATATATATATATATATATATATATATATATATATATATATATATATATATATATATATATATATATATATATATATATATATATATATATATGAAACAAATAGAAAATCCAGTAAATTTTTTTCCTCAAAATGTTTTTATTAAAAACAATAATATTACCAAAAAAAGTATTAATACACAATATTTTTTTATATATTAAAACTATTAGCACTTTCAAATAATTATCGGCCTTTCAAATTATCATCAGTAGTGCTGTTTTTGGTATTATTGCAAATTATTTGAAAGGAAAATTATTTGGAAAGTGAAAAGTCACATCACATGCAACAGCAAAAATGTAATTTATTACCTAAAATGTTTATCATGCAAAAAACAAGCCTATACTGGTAAAACTAATAATTTAAGATTACGTATAAACGGACATATTTCCAGTTGCAGAACTGGCTTATTAACTGATCGATTTGACAACCATGTTTATACTAGTCAACGTGCCCACAAAAGAGTAATTAAACCTTTTTTCCAACTTTTCGTCTTTCTTGAGCGTAATGAAAGTTTTTTGTTATCATATGAAAAGCATTTGCACAAACAAAAACATGATACATTTAATTGATATTTCCTGTCTATAATTACAATTCAATCCTTCACAATCAATACTCATAACACTTATAGCAACAATATGAAAATTAAATTATTTTTGTTTTTAATACAAATATCTTGCAATAATACAAAACAGCACTACTGATGATTATTTGAAAGGCCTCTAGTGCTAATAGTTTTAATATATAAAAAAATGTTGTGTATTAGTATTTTTTTTGGTAATTATAGTTTTTAATAAAAACATTTTGAGGGAAAAAAAATTTACTGGATTTTCTATTTGTTTCACTGTTCTGACTATTTTTGAATTTATTTGGTTAAATATCATATTTCAAGTTTATATATATATATATATATATTATATATATATATATATATATATATATATATATATATATATATATATATATATATATATATATATATATATATATATATATATATATATATATGTATATATATATATATATATATATATATATATATATATATATATATATATATATATATATATATATATATATATATATATATATATTTAAACCTATACTAACCTATACTAACAATTAAAATATAACAATTATAGTAAAAAACGCTCTTTTGGTTTAATGTATACTTAATTAAGTATACATTATATAAAAACCATTAAAGTAATTAAGGAAACTAATTAAATTTCATTGTTTTCTAAAAAATCACAAAAACGCAAACTTAATAGACAAGAGTGCTTTTGTTTTTTTAATTTAAAATGTTTTTTTTGTTTTTGTTTTCAACTGTTTTACTATTATTATTATTTGTTTTACTAAAATTTTAACCATTTTTGTTTCTCTCGACTAATTCATTTAGGGCTTGGCGCAGCAGAGTGTACATTAGGGTGCATTGAGCAAATAAAATTTGGATTCTTTAAATTTAATAGCAAATAAGGTATTGCTTTTTAAGGAGGAATGGGAGTAGGATATGAGGCGTTGCGAACGAAAGGGGCACACCAACTAATTTTCGAAAATCCGTTTTCTTTAACCATTTTTTACTTTAGTCTGTCATCTACAATATAACACAAGATTTTATTATAAATGCATCATGATTTTATTATAAATGCATCAAGCAAATTTCAGTCTAGAAACTTCACGCAATTTAGGGAGCGTTCAAAAACTACCACAGAGGGGGAGGGGGTGTAAACTCTTCTACCACGTGGTAGGAAAAAGTGTAATTTCGCCCGCTTACTCAAAACTTGATTTTGGTTGGTGTGCCCCTTTCGTTCGCAACGCCTCATATGGTACCCCTGTAAAAAATTAATCAGTCGGCAAATTAGAAACCTCAGTCGGCATATTTTGGATCTATAGTTCGCAGATGTTAGCAAACGAGGACTTTTATTTTTTTAATTTTTCAAAATTTTTTCTAGGCCTTACTCGGCAGAAAACAGACACGTCACCCTCCCCCTTTATGATCTCTTCGGGACGGTCTTGTCTTCAGATGCCCAAGGTAAAGAGGGGAGGGGGGGAGGGAAGGGGCCAATAATTTTTTAGGAACCTTTTTTTTTTATTTTAAATTTTTTCTTAATTATCTGTTTGCAATAATTATTTTAAAAATTTCTTAATTTTTAATTTTCGAAATTTTTTGGAATTTTTGCAAATTGCTATTAAGTATTCTGTAAGCGTGTTATCCAGTTATAAACGTGCTTGCAGTAATTTTTTCATTGAAACAACGAAGCCCACATAATAATATGATATTTGTGTATCAAAATGTGGTTATAAAATTAGTTTGCAACTATTAATGTTTAAAAAAGTTATATGTATTTGTAAGATGTTATATTATAATATGATTTTATTATTTAAAACTATATATGCTATATGGTTTTAAAAGAGGCACATTTTCTCTTAACGTATTAACATATAAATAAAGGGAGGGGCAAATTGACCCGGACGCAAAGATTGAATGGGCACTTAGCCGATTTAATCTTTGCGCTTTTACCAATTTACCGATTACTTTTTTTTTACACTCTAAGAAAAAATCCGCTATATACAAGGAACTGCATCTGTCGCTATTGCACCAACGGGTTTTCCGTTATGTTAACGGATTAAAATTTTAACGGATTGAAGTTCGTCGATATTAGTCCGTTGAAATTACGGATTTATTCTGTTCGTGCAACAAACAATTCGTTAAAAAAAAGGAATTATTACGCTGGGCGGCATTTGCTGTTTCGGTAAAATAAAGAATTTACTACGTCATTGTATTGCATAATTTATTATTCCCTTTATTAAAAATTAGAAAGGAATTAAGCCAGATAAAACTGAGATTTCATTTCAAAATAGCCCTTATTTTTAGAATACAGATTATTTTATTATGATATTCAACATCTAATACAAGCAGTACTACTTATACAAACTAACTTGATCGGGAGAGATTTTTTAGCAAGCTCTTAAAACTTTTTAACCTTTTAATTGAAAACTAATTAAATATTTATAATAATTTAATTCAATATAGAAACTTTCAATTAAAACAAAAATTAAAAAATTTAAATAAAATTATAAAAAGTTTCTTAATACATATTTTATTAATACAGTTATTATATTTAAGGTCTAAAAACATTTATATAAAAAACACAGACATGTATACAATTGTTACTATTCTAGATTTCAATTTTTAATACTGTTGTAAATTCATGTGTGTGCACTTTCAATTCCAGCAACCTGTTGTCGGTTATTTAAAGATAAACAAACCTTTAAATACAATAAAGAAAATATTGAATATAAATGATATACCATAATACAAAATGGTAATAAATTTTTACTAATAACCCTGTAAAAAATATATGTTGCTAGTTCTTTATTTCTGAATTGCTAATAAAAATTATGTTATTTTATTAGTTCTACATTTTAATGCATTGCATTAAATTTTATTTAGTAATAATAAACACTTTAAAAAGTATTAATATTAGAACTTAAATTTGATACCTAATGCCTGAATGCCACATGTCTAAAGTAGCAAATTCTATACAAATATAAACAAGCAATATATAAACTTATTTGTAACTAACATAAAAAAATTGCAAGAAAAAAAAAAAGTTTTACAACTAATTTAAACTTACTGTGTGATATAGCCTGACACGAGTCTAAAATAGCAAATCATAAAAGCGAATACAAACTTAAATATACAAACTAAAACAATCCCTATATAAACTTTGCTTCAACTAGCCTAAATAAACACCCATAAAAAAATGCAAGTAAACATTTTACAACTGATGAAACTTACAGTGTGATATTGCATGCCACGAGTCTAAAATTGCATATTATAAAAACTTATATAAACTAGCTCTGTGTAAACATAGCTGCAACTAACCTAAATAATGATACCCACTATTAATGGGTCTTTTAATAGGGAGGCAAAAGAAAAAATTTTGCCTACCGAAAGTCTCTTTTATCGGCTAAGAATGTCACGTGCCAAAATAGAATTTGTTAACCAATAGAAAGCGTTTGTTACAATAAAAATAATTTGTAAGGCCGCCGTTTAAAACGGATGTGTAAATTATTTTATTAGTTATTAGTTATGAGATATTAGTTTGTAATTTAATAGTAAGTAAAATATTTTATTAAGATATTTCCTAATAAAATAATTTACACATAGATTTTAAAAAATTAATATATCTAAAATATAATTCATAAAAGATATCTTTATTAATATTAATTAAGGTAATTTAGTTTACCAAATGTTTTTAACTTTTTTTTTTTTTAATATAAAGTAATAAACTTTTACTTTTAAAATTACAATCTGTTTGGTTCAAAGGTTTCAATGCAATAGCACGCGTTTGCGCTTTTTTTATTTATTAAATTTTTTTAAACACCCAATAAAATAATTGATTGTACGTATTAAGTGGGGTATACGATAATGATAAAATAAATAAGATTACTAGATCAATTTCTGCTTCGGAATGTTCTCCTTCATAAAGTTCCTTAAATCACTCGTTGTTTCTCTAAATTCTAGTTAAACTGATTGTTTTAAAATTGCTTTGCTAAACGTTGGTCTTTAATACTTGCTTCGAGCGTGTAACATTAATTTACCATCTACCATCGTTCACACATTAGAGTTTGTATAATTCCATTAGGTTGCGTATAGTAATTACTTCGTTTATAAATAAATTCAGATATTTTTACCTTGTAATTGAGTAAGTAAAAACGTATGGGGTTATTTGTTAACCTAATAAAAGAGTTTAATTTATTACAAAACAGAACTGCCGTCTTATCTTATAATTCGTAAAAATAATGCAGGTAGTTTTTATTTTTCTTAGAGATATTTAAGTAAACTTCCAAGACAAATTGTCCGACCGTATCAATATTATTATAAAAGTAATTGTTATAACAACACAATTCAAACCCGCGTAATATTTTTGGCACAGCTCAGGCAAAGTGCCAAATTAACTACTATTAATTAATTTTAATTAAAAGTTATGCACGATACCTTAAACAAATGTTCTTAATTTTATGGCTCATTTAGGTGTTAGCGTTGGTCACTAGTAAGACAGTATAAAATTTTTTTTCTACATTTAAAAAGAGCTGTAGTTAGTTTTAAAATATGCTTTACGTACAAAAAAATGTACTTAAACAGAGTTTTGAATTTTGTACAATTTAAACATATTTGCAGGTTTATTTATACTTGAATCTAATTAAAAACTAATTGCCTCTTCCATTGTATATTATGATGTTGTTACTCCAGTTTCGGTTAATTAAGTCTTTAAGTAGCTATTGTATAAAATAAACAGAATTGGGTAAAAATTTATATTTAGAACAGCAGATAGATTGTATGGGTAAATGTCACACGATTTAAACCCTGAAACAATATTATCAGATGTGAGTTTGATCACAGTCTTTTTTTAAATGTGTGTATATATATATATATATATATATATATATATATATATATATATATATATATATATATATATATATATATATATATATATATATATATATATATATATATATATATATATATATAGTAAAATAACACTTATCTAACTTGAGCTTCTACTGTCAGTTTCTCCTTCAGCAGGATCATCAGGTCAGTAGACGGATTCCTGGCAGTAGAAGCTCATGTAAGATATTTGTTTTTTTGTACTAATTTCTATATGTATATATATATATATATATATATATATATATATATATATATATATATATATATATATATATATATATATATATATATATATATATATGTGTAAACATGTTTGTTATACCATATGTACATAATACATTATATGTAACATGATATGTAATATGTAGATTTACTCAATTTTTATTTAATAAATTTATTAATGACAAATATTATAAAATTACAAGAAACTATATAATACTATTTAAATATAACTATATAATCTGTAACAGTCAACTTGATATATATATATATATATATATATATATATATATATATATATATATATATATATATATATATATATATATATATATATATATATATATGTTTGTATCAGTATATATACATAGTCTAAAAGGTTGGACAAAGCAAGGAATTGCATCTCCACAAACTTTAAATAACTTCTACAAATATTGCCTTGGTTTTTAGTTTATAAATCACAAAGTTAAAAACTTTTGTAACTTATTTAACGAAATGCACCACGCGAAGGTAAACCATAGGACTTGGCATTTCATATTTCTAGATTAAATACAAAACAAAAAAGGATAAAAACAAAAAAGAAATAAATGTTGTTACTAAAAAACTGTTTTTTTTTTCTTTCTCTTTTTCTTTAAAACTATTTCTTTTTATTTTATAATATTAGATTTTTATTTATCTTAAAGACTGCTTGGATCAAAAAATAGCTCAAAAAATAAAATATGACATTGCTTACAGAGGTTTTATAAATATTTTCACAATCTGTATCTAATCTATACAATCTATATAATACTATTTAAATATAATACTATTTATCATAATATATAATACCATTCAAATATAACTATATAATCTGTAACAATCAATTTAATATATATATATATATATATATATATATATATATATATATATATATATATATATATATATATATATATATATATATATATATATATATATGTATATATATATATATATATATATATATATATATATATATATATATATATATATATATATATAAAAATTATATAGTTAATACTTAAATCATGACCTTCCATAACAAGTGCGACAAAACCAATACCTTGCTTTTAAAAAGGAATTCTCTTTTTGTCCATACATTTTTATGTGACCACAACAAGCATGAATCACATGCTATTGCATTGCCAGTTTTATTTCCTTCGCTTGTGCTCTCTAGGCATTCAGCACATGGCCAGATATGTTGATTTTTTTTAGCCTTGATTACTTTATTAAGTGCTTTCTATGCATCTGAGCTAAAGTATATTTGTAATGAAGAAAGCAACTCTAATGCACTTTCATCAAGTATAGATGATGAAATACAATTCGGTCTTTTTTCTACAGCACTCTTATTGATAAGGGTACCAGAAAGAGCTTTCTGTACGTTGTCAGCTTTTAAAAACCAACTAAGCATCACTATAACAAAACCATTTGATCTTAATAACTAATGCTGTAAAACCATCTATTAATAAAAAAATTCATTAAAACATTTATTAATTTTAATTAAGTGGTCACCAATAAAGTATGTCATGCTGTATTTGACTTTTTAATATAGATAGGAGATCATTTCCATTTTTGTACAGTAATCGTCATTAAACATATAACTTTAAAATTGTGCAAGAAAAGAAATCTTCTTAGTACTAGAAAAAAATATTTTACTACTATTTACTAGTTAAATTCTTTATGGATGACCCCTAATATAAATTAAAAAAAAAACTTTAAAAAATAACTTGTTATTTATTAGCTTTAAATGTAAAACAATATTTTTAACATACAAGCATGTCTTTTAGCAGGTTCAAGTTTTATAAAAGGAACTGGCACATCAGTAGATTGACAAAGACGTTTTTTAGGAAGACCTATTATTGAATGAGTAGCACCTTTAGGACATCCACATTGGACAACACTTTGAGGCAAGCAAATCTTTTTTAACTGAGTATCTAAAATAAATGTACAAAATGCTATAACTCCATCTTATTCTTATATAATTAATAAATTCTATTTAATATAATTATCACTCTCAATTGCATATAATTTTTTTGAAATTTATATATACCTAGAACACCTGCTTTATCCTGCACAACAAAACATTTTTCTTGGTTTTGTTGTAAATTATCGGCAGTAACATATTGCTCTGAAGACTCATTTCTAAAATTGATATCATTTTTATCCTTTTTGTTAGAGTTTTCAATAAGGTCTACATCATTTGATGCTCATGCATCTGAAAAAGTTTGACTTGAGACTATATCAGATACCTTTAAATCTGTCTCATCAAGTTCCGAGTCAACTGGACCTTCTTTAAAACAGAGAATAGAACTTGTAGAAGTTCTATTCTCTGTTTTAAAGAAGGTCCAGTTGACTCGGAAACTAATGTCGCTAATAATGAAGTTGTACGAAGTGTAAGTTTGAATTTTTTGTGCTGAGAAAGGATTGTTTTTTTTCTTGGAGCAACGCAAATCTCCAATCAAGACTCCTTAGTCTCGGAAAAAGTATTAAAAACTCTTTGATGCTGACAATAATACTTCATTGTCCACCTTTCCAGACATAGCTTGGCATCAAACAGATTCGAACCTAGCAACTGGCGAACTGCAAAGAAAAGGTGACATGGCAGACCCATTGATTTTCTAAACATACAACCACACCTATCAGAAGTGACTATAGGCATATCTTCATTGCTTTTAACTATATGGTTTTCATTTTCACAAAAAAGATTTACTTCAGAACGCAAGGAAAATTGTTTCAATACTTGCTCAAATGCATACGTTCTCAGAAAATTTTTATAACCTGCTTCAGCATAATTTGGTTCAAAAAAGTCAATACAAATTTTCTGAATTTTGAAAATAGTTTTGAAAACAGTGTGATCACTCTCATTTCACATTGAGGCTAATAAAACATAAATTCTCAAGAAAGTTTTCTAATGTACTATTACAGTCAATAACTTCTTTCAGTTTTCCATTAAAATTTTCCAGACGGTTGTTAGTGGTGTTCATAAAATTAGCACACGCATAATTTAAGCCAAAGACCCAATCGTTACGAATGTTGTGCCAATTATTATTAAAATAGTCGAGAACTGTAGTTGGCAATGAAGAAACAAATATCTCAACAAACTCATTATATTGGGCCTCTCATCTTGCATATGTTAATTTTTGAATGAGTTCTAGACAAGACATTCATTGCCCACTCGTGATGCCAAGTTTTACAGAAATTTCACGATTAAAAGTTATGAAAATAAAAATCCTATTACTATATTCATAATTAACATTTAACTAGTTGTTACTAGATTATTTTTCCTAAGAGCAAAGTAAAAGAGATGCATCAGGGAAAGAAGCACGTACAACATCTCTCTCATTCAAGTCTTTGTTGGTCATTTAGTTTATTATTAGTAGGCATTAGTTTTAGACCAGGAACAGTTGTTTCTTTTGAATGTTTCTACAAACCAACTAAAAACATTATAAAAATAGTTATTTTGACAAAAAATTACCAATAAATAAAAAATACTATCTTTACATACATGGCATGACTCAAAAAGTCAAACCTCAATGATGCTGCATTTTCATTTGTAATTAAACCAATGGCAGCTACTTCACTTTCACCTATTTTAGTAAAATTAACATTAACTAAAAAACAATTTAGCAACAATCCAAATACAAAATATAAAAAGTTACCATGATCACCCAGTTACTGGAAACCTGAAATCCAGTCCAACCCGCTCCATGTCCTGCTTCTTGTTGGATTTGCTTTCTAAGGAAAGGCAAGAAGTACATTTCCCATCATCATTACAACAACTTTTGTATTTCTCAATCTGTTACTAAGATAGTTAACTTGTGACTTTTTCTCTAAACAACCTAATCACTTACCTTAACACCTTGATATGTGTCTTAAATCTGAACCTAGCTTGTGTACAGTCTCTTATTTTTCTGCTTTAGGTGGTTCTGTGAATGCAGTGTTTTCCATAAATCTTTCGCCTTGAACTTCTTCTTCGGATTCACCCTATCATTGCAATACTTACTAATAACCTATAGCTGACTAGAATTCATTTTGCAATTTTCTTTATGATGGTCTTTGGGCTGATGACTTTTCTCTTTCTGCTGATACATGCGCCTCCTATATAACTACCTGGATTATGGTAACTATGAAAGCTTTTATTCTTTCAGGTTTCAAGTCAAGTCTCATTCTACTCCATGGTTCTCACCTGTTTGTGCAGCAGCTATATCTAATTGTAATCATTCTTTTCATCTTTTTTTAAATAACAACTCTCTTGAGAACAAAAACATATTTATTATTGCAAGAAATCAATGTAAAAAATGATGTCTAATGCTAAGCATCATTATTCCTAGTTTACTAAATATTGTACCTTACCTTAGAAGTTAAGCTCTAGAGACTTTTAAACAATTCTTAACAGTGTCATTAACAAACTTAAGTATAATATTTCATTTTTAATTCATAGGTCTGTTTTTTTACTTCTCCTAAGGATAAAGCAGAACTATTTACAAATAACTTTTTCTCTAATTTGACACTTGATTATAATCGCCACACCCTTCTTGCCATTCAAATTAAACAAGTTAACCCATAGTTAGACATCCAATTTTCAACTAAACTTTTTTACTGCTTGTGGTTCAGATAACATTCCTGTCATAGCTTCACATTAGTATCCTTAATAACTTTGCTTAATATCCTTGATTCTCTTTAAATAGCCTAGTAAGTGCTTGACTAAATCTAGTTTTCCTGCCTGCTGGAAAATGGCACCTGTCGTTTCAACTTTAAAAAACTCTAGAGAACATTATAACTCCTTCAACTATCATCCGATTAGTCTTTTCTCTCTGAACATAAATTTTAATGATTCTGGGAAGCATATTTTGAAACCCTATACAGGCTCAGAATAAGCAGAAATACGAACAAATATGAAAAAAGAACACAGTCAGTTGTCATGCTATGTATTTTTGTTATTATAAAATGTGTTTAGTATGTATAAACTTTTGAAATATTCGACATTAATTTGCATGTGTGCAATTCCTCTTCTTTCTACATCTTTACCTTTGGTTCTTCATTAAGATGTGGTACGTTAATAGTTAATTAATGTTTCAATTAAATCATCAATTTTTTTCAATAGTTTATTATAGTAATTACAAGATGATCATGCATTTAAAGCTAAATTGTAAACGTGAAATGATTTATAAATGTGTTTCTTGTCAAATGTCATGTCCCTTTTCTATGAAGTACATTTTCTGATTCAAAAGTACTCAATACAAAGTTTATATGCAGTTGTACCAGATTCCTGGTAAAGTACTTAAAGTATGGATAGTTTAAATCTTAGTCTGGAGCAGACGTTATTCTAAGCTTGTTTTTACTGCTGCTTTGTTACTATTGTTACTGCATCTTTATACTAAGTTGTTAATTATAAAGAGTTAAACATTTAAGTTTTTACAAAAAAAAAATTTTTTACAGCTGTTTTACAGAAATAGCTTACTCATTCTATTTAAATCTACAAAATCTGAAGAAGTTGCTTTTTAACATAAATTTTGAGAACGCTGATTAGGAGTACATCTACATTTTTCATTACTTAAACTCTAATAAAACATAATCCTTTAAACACTTTGTGAAAATTTTCAAAAA
Source organism: Hydra vulgaris (assembly GCF_038396675.1). Taxonomy (NCBI): domain Eukaryota; kingdom Metazoa; phylum Cnidaria; class Hydrozoa; order Anthoathecata; family Hydridae; genus Hydra; species Hydra vulgaris. Next base: position 49,889,328 of record NC_088922.1, read on the forward strand.
AGTTTGCAGGGTAGTTCAACTTATATATAAATAGGATGACAATTGGATATTATTAATTTGAAAATTTAACAAAACAAGTGGTAATTAAATACTTTTTTTTCTTTCATTTTTTTAGAGCGGACATATTTTTTTTTAAGTATATAATCTAAAATAAATTGATAGCATAATAAACATAAAATTTATCAAAGTTTGTTGCTTTATTAAATATTATTTACTATCAGTTTCTATTAGAGGGTAAACATCTTTTTTACCAATTATAGAATACAATGACCAATATTTTATTCAAGTTAACAGGTATATATCAACAAAAATGTATTTTATATTTGACATAAACACCAACATGAATTTGTATATTTGCAATTTTTCTTGTTTCTACCTTTTTACACTGAGCTCTTCATAAAGGTGTGGTAAGTTAAGAATTATTCCTTTTGGTAATCAATTCACTACATAAAAACACACTTGTGAACATTAGGTTATAGACTTTTACTTATAGTTTATTATTCTAAATTATGCTTTGTAATCTTTTATTGCTATAAAATACCAAATGCAACCCAAATAAGCCCTTGTTCACAATTGTTTTTAATTTGAGAGTGTTGCTAACTACCTGGGCTAGCTATAACAACCAATAAACAATATTCTCAAACTTAAAAAATTTCAGAAATTTATATAATATATATATATATATATATATATATATATATATATATATATATATATATATATATATATATATATATATATATATATATATATATATATATATATATATATGGGAGTAATTAGTGTAAAGTTCTGAAAAGAAATTATTTAATTTAAAAATAAAACTTTTCTAGCTAAATGATAGCATTAATGGGAATTTATTATGGAAAAAAAATCATACCACATTATTAATATTCAATTGGTATTATTAGGTAAACTATAAAACTGTTTTGAAAAATGTATTGTATGAGAATACTCAAAGTATAGTCAAGTTTCACTATCTGGTATATGTATCTGGTATTTTAACACCATCAGGTATATGTATCTGGTATTTTAACACCATCAGGTATATGTATCTGGTATTTTAAAAAATACAACTATTGTAACAAACTATAAATACCAGATGGTGTTAGCTGTCTTTTTTATGTCTAAGATTTATAATATATTATGAAAATCACGAATATTTTGAGTTGTAAAGTTTTGTAAAAGTGTAAGTTATTGTAAAATTCGATAGAAAAATCATACTTTTTTTGTTATTATTATTATTTGATTTTTTATCCTATTATACAATATCACTTTTATTATTCAATACATTTTTTGATATTTGATTTGATTTTAACTTAGGTGCAAAAGCCTTGCTTTCAAAATAACTAAGAAACACTGATGAAAAGTATCTTGTAATGATGATGTCACTGATGAAGATGTGCTTTCGTTTAGCACCACTTCACTCTATTGGCTTTCTCTTTATTCTATATCGTTCTCCTTATCTCAAGAATGCACTCTTTTCGATGTTATTTCTGATCAAGTTGACGAGGCCCTCTCTCTTTATCCATCAGCCAATATCATTGTTGTTGGTGACTTTAATGCTCATCACACAGAACGACTTGGCTCTAGCGTCAGTGACACTGCTGGAGTTAAGGCCCTCAACTTTTGCCTTTCTCAATCGCTAACTCAAATAGTCAATTTTCTAACTTGCTTTTCAGACAACCCGAATCATTTACCTTCTCTACTTGACTAGAAATCTTTCGTCTTCCTGCTGACAAATGTGCTTCTTATATAACGTCGTGGATTCAGGCTGGCTTGCAATCTTTTATTCCCTCTCAATAATTCCAGGTCAAGCCCCACTCTTCTCTATAATTTTCCTCACATTGTGCTGCTGCAATTTCCAATCTAAATTGTTACTTCCATATCTATCAGCAAAACAATTCTCTAGAAAATAGACATCTGTCTACTATTGCTAGAAACCATTGTAAAAAGCTTTTGTCTAACGCTAAAGCCCGCTATTCTAAAGTCATGAAATCTCGTATTTCATCACAAAAATTAGGCTCTCGTGACTTTTAGAGAATCTTTAACAGTATCAATTCAATATATCTTGTATGGTTCAGACTTTGTCACCTCACCTAAAGACATAGCTGAACTGTTTGCTAAAAACTTTTCATCAATATCATCTCTTGATTCCACTAGTTGCGTTCTACCTGATATAGCCATCAAACAGGTTGATCGATTGCTTGATATTCGTATCACTCCAGCTTCTGTATCTAAAGTGATTTCCTGCTTAGACTCTTCTACAGCTTGTGGTCCAGACAACATACCTGTTGTAGTCTTGCAGAAGTGTTCTCTGGAGCTGTCATCTATACTTTCAAAACTATTTAACATGTGCTTATTAGAGTTTTGTTTTCCAGCCTGCTGGAAAGCGGAATCTGTTTTCCATATTTTCAAAATTTCTGGAGAGCAATCTGACTTGTTTAACTGCCGTTCCATTAGTCTTCTTCCTATCATAAGCAAGGTTTTTGAATCTTTCATTAACAAACACATAATCTCTTATCTTGAATCAAATAACTTTCTGATCATCAATATGGATTTTGATTTTATCATTCTACAGCTGATTGCTAACAGTAATAGCAGATAGGTTTTATCTTGCATTAGATAGAGGTAGAAAGGTTAAGGCTATCGCTCTTGACATATCTAAAGCTTTTGATAAAGCTTTAAGATTATTGAGTCCTTTCTTTCCAATCGTAGTATAAAAGTTGTCCTCAATGGACAGCACTCCTCTTTATATCCTGTAACTTCAGGGGTTCCTCAAGGTTCAATCCTTGGCACTATAATCTTTTTAATTTACATTAACGATCTTCCAGATACTCTCACATCTGAGGTGGCATTGTTTGCTGATGATACTACCATTTATTCTTGTCATGATAAGAAGCCAACACTCTCTGATTGCTTGGAGGGGGCATTTGAGCTTGAAAAGGATCTCACTTCTGCTACAGCATAGGGCTTACAGTGGCTGGTGAACTTTAATTCAGATAAAACTCAATTTTTTTCAGCCAATCGTTATCGTAATAATTTAGATCTTCCTATATTTATGAATGATAATGTACTTGATGAGTCATCTACCCTTCATCTTCTAGAATTAACTCTTACTTCCTATCTTTCTTGGAAACTGTATATCAAATCCATTGCAAAATTAGCCTCTGCTAAGGATGCATCTCTTTATCATGCTCAACACTTTCTTACTTTAGATTCTATTCTTTACCTCTATAAATCTCAAATTTGTCCTTGTATGGACTACTGTTGCCATATTTGAGGTAGATCTTCTAATGATGCCTTGTCTTTTTTAGACAAGGTGCAAAAACGCATTGTAAACATATTTGGATCTGCTCTTGCAGCCAACCTCCAACCATTATCACATCGTCATACCGTTGCTTCTCTTTCTCTTTTCTACAAATACTATCTAAATACTAAATAAATCATGGTTTCCATGGTTTCTGCTCAAAGAAGCTATTAGCTCTAGCTCCAGCAAACAAAACTCATTCTCACCTAACTCATCATTAAGCAAAGCCTTAAGTTTTTACTGTATCTGTCACTACATGGTCTAAAAACTTTTATTTGTCTAGTTTTTTTTCCCTACAATTCATTTTTTCGGAACGCTCTCCATTTTTATGTTTTTCTGACTGTTAACCTTAACTCTTAGAGACTTAGGACCTACGACCTTTTGAGTCTTCATTCAGCTGCTTCCTTGCTCTATAACTCTATTTTTTGTTTTTAAGTAACCTCCACTTAATAGTGGTTGCTTGAAGCCTTGTTAGAAGTAAATTAGATTAAAAAAGAAGAAAAAAAATTCATAAAAAATAAATATTTGTATATGAATATATAAAATTGTTTATTTCCTATATACATTTTGTGATTGATTGATACATTCCTAAATTGACTGTTATCAATACTATTTACAACAGTTGATTTAGGGATGTATCAACCATATCATAAAATGTATAAAGAAACACACCAACACAACTATCTTCACCAAGTACAATATAAATAGGCAGACGAATTCGTAACAGTTTATGTTGCATCAAAACAAAGGAACTCTGGATATGAATTGTACACACTGTGCATAATATCGTCTTGAAAAAAAATCCGTTTCAAATTGTTGTCAGAATCTAATCAAAACTTTAACATTAGTATCTGAAAATAAAAAAAAGTGATTGTTTTAATAATAATTAAAAATAATAATTTATGTAAATAAAGTTTTGAAACATTTTCTGAATGGCTGAATAAAAACATTAGAAGCAGCAATTACTGTAACAAAGTTGTGTTAGCAAATTTTGCTAATACATACCATTTTTTACTAATAAATTTAATTTAACCTTTCATTTTGAAAGTTTTATTTGATTTTTGGGAATCAGCTTCAGGATAAAGCTGATTTGAAGCTTCAGGTTAAAGTTGAAGCTTAATCAACCTAAATTATTTTTTGATTCTAACATCTCTATCTATATTAATTAATTCAAACAAAGTCAAAAAATATATGAATATTTGTTGCCCTTTACTTAATAATAAAAGCTAAAACACTTATTAACCTATTAGCTAAATACCTATGTAGATACTGTTCAGTAAAAGTAAAACACCTGTTAAATTTTATCATAGAAAATAAAAAATCAAGCAGGCTTTTTTTAGCTGGCATCCCAAGACAAGACAAAAACGCCTGTTAAAACTTTATCATTTACAAATAAAAAACTATAATATATTGACACATTTAAAAAACAAACAAGACTAAAAACATAATCTACAGAAAAAGCACTTCAAAATTTCTTATACTATAAGAAAGTTTAAACTTTTTATTAAAAAGGGTTTCTATAAGTTATAGAAACTCTTTTTAATAAAAATTTCAGTTGTTTATCAACGGATTTGAATATTTAATCCGCTGCATTAACGAAATTTCAAAGAATCCGTTAATAGTTTATTTACTCCGTTAGTTTTGTGATTTTTGCTTACGAATTTGTTAATTTAACGGAAAAAAGAAATCCGTTGCTTTTTCTAACGAATTGTTTTTAGAGTGTACAATGAGTAGAAAACATTTTAATGAGTGATAATGTGAAATTTGCTTAGTTTTTATTTGAGGTTAAAACTTTAGTTCTCAAAATAAAAATGCACATGAAAAAAAAATCTAAATCCTTAATTCTATTATTGTAATTAATTGTAAACTATTTTTACGAAAATAAAAAAAGGATTTCGTTGTAGTTGAGTTAGATGGAACTGGACGTATTCCTTAAGCCCGTGAATAGTTATCCATGTTAGCTCGTGCTCGATTGCACGGAAAACGATGCGCTGCGGTAATTATAATGGAAGCTGATTAAATTTTGCTTCAAAGCAGCCGACGCTGATAGTACAGACAATTTTGTTAAGCATTTCATGGGTTAGCAAAGCAATTGTTAAAAAATTGAAGCGAACGAAACATTTGTTGATGATTTCACTATAAAAGCACTACTTTTTCAAGTGATGTTTGACTGTTGAAGCAAAAGAGATAATTATAGCGTCGCATTTTTTTATGCTTATAAATTGTCTTGCCTCTACCATGATCCGGTCAGTTATCAAGTATTTGAGTTTTTGCATCGGGTGTAATGTTGACGGAATGTGGATTTTAAGGCCAATAGGTAAAAAAAAAACAATTTTTTGCTCAAATTTTTGGTGGAAATGTCGAAATTTTAATTCGATGCCTTTATGAAACTTGCTGAAGTTATTCTTTTAGTTTACGGTTAGGATTAGTGTTTATGGTGATTTAATAAGTGTTTGGTTAAATTAGTTGTTTGATAATTTGATTTATTTATTTTGTTTTTTGTAGTCAATAGTTTAAATAAGTTGGTTGATAATTTAAAAAAGATTTTAAAAGTTTTATATAATTTTATTTATTTATTGGTAGCGCGCTTGCGTCAGAAGCATGAGAACTCTAGCTTTGAAGCCTATATGAGCACCTCATTTCTAACCGTTCTCTTGAGGTTAGAAATGAGATGCTCTGTGATAAGACCATAGAGACTTCTTGGGGTAACTAAAAAAAGTTTTAAAAATTGTATAATTTTTGCTTTAAATTGTTTTTTTTGCGGTTGCCAAATTAAAAATAAATGTTGGCAGCTCTAAAACATGCCATGAAAAACCTTAGTCTAACCTTGTCTAAACCTTAGTCTAACCTTGTCTAAACCTTGGTCTAACCTTGTCTAAACCTTGGTCTAACCAGGGAGCAGCATGTTTAATTACACATCTGCTGGGAAATAAAAAAAAGTCTTAAATGGATTAGAGGCTCTTGAATTCAAATTTTCAAAAAGACTGTAGCTATAATTGGACACCAAGGATTCAAAACTGAACTCGCTACTAAAAGAAAGCGTAAATTGAAACGCTTTTACGATGAGGCATCAAACACAGCTCATTTCCACAACAGCCAAACAAAAGAACTCAAAATAAACGTTTTTAGTTTTGGTTTATATTGTCTGCTCCAGCAGATTGATTTAGTATTTGAGACAAACAGGATGGTTGGCAATAAGTTTTTATTCACTTGGTTAAATAATGATGATCTTTCGAAATAAAGCTTGTGAAATTTCACGGTTTTATCCAAGAGGTATAAACAAAGAGGATATCATTGAAGAAGTTTGCTTTTTTAACAAAACGAAAAACAATTTTCGATTTTGAAAAACAATTTTCTGCGCGGAAATCCACTGAAGCTACTTAATCTAATCTTTGAGAAGAAACTTTTTTTGCGTTAAACTTTTTTTAAAACACTTTTTTTGTACACTTGCATCATGCTCCGGATTTTCAACACTATTTCTGTGTTAGATGCTGAGGGTGAACCATCGTTTAGTAAACTGAAGTTTGTAAAAAACTCCCTCCGTTCAACAATTACCCAGGATCACGTTACTGATCTTTTTATTATTTCGATTAAAAAAGATTTAAAAAGTGAGCTAAGACAACGTTATCAAAATTTGAGCGGCAAGAAAAGCTCGAAAAATTCATTTTGAAGCACCTATTTTACCTTTCTCGAAGATTTTGTTTATTAACTTTTCGTATATTGGTTTTAAAACTAATACTTTGAATATGTCAGTGTTGATTAATGAACAGATTTTTAATCCACACCCGGACGCCATTGGCGCTCTCGCAGGCGCTTATGACACGAGGTATAAGAAGAAATACAAAGAAAAACTTTGATGCTTCAGAGACAAATACAAATTAAAACTTTATGATTTTGCAGCATTCAAGTGCGCTATGGAAGATTGCAACTGCTGTAATGTACGTAAGATTCCTACAAAGGAACAAGAATTTCTGACTGCCCAGCGAACGAGCCACCTAATGTTTATTAGTACATAAGACAAAGTGGTAACAAAATAATATTAGACAACATCAGAAGAAGAAAGATGATGAAGTTTTAAGAACTGAAAAGAAAATATCCAAGTAATACTAGTAATATGAGCATTTCAATATTTAATGGTGAGAATTCTGGAACTGACGATAAGAGCAAATTAGGCAAGGTTTCTGAAAGTGAAGCTGATGATAATAAATTCGCACATTGCACTGATATGACTGTTTTTAAATTCTCTGCGCCTCAATAACCAGTACTACGACAATGCATGTTAGTATTGGCAAGAGCATACAACAAACAAGGACTTTATTACAGATCAGCCGTAGCATCAGCATTTTTTGAAGGTTTTGGGCTAGTAACAGCAGAGAATACATCCAATATCATCGATCAGAATAAAGTGCGACATGAGAGAATTAAGTGTTGATATGAAATAACACGAGCATGGGTAAGTTAAATGATGTGCTATGTCTTTGTTTTGATGGACGCAAGGATAAAACTTAAGTGAATATCTAAAAAAGTAACTTATTTGAAAAATATTATCACCAAACAATTACCACAGAACTTGTATCGTTTATAAAAGAGCCTGGTTCTTCGTACATCGGCCATACATTGCCGTCTAATGGGACAGCAGTCAAAATCAAACAAAGTATAATAGAAAACTTTTGCGCGAAATAAATTTTGTTAAGTGAATTGATGGCAATTAGATGCGATGGCACATATGTCAACACCGGATGATCCAATGGTGTTATCAGGTTAATACAGAATTAGAAGGAAGAATATTACGGTGGCAATTATATCAGCTTCATAGCAATAAATTGACACTGCGTCATTTATTCTAATACCTTGATAGTCCGACAACCAGTTCTTGTAAATGTTTTTTAAACGTATTCTAAATGTTGTATTTTTAGAATGCTTAAAAGACGTTTAAAAGAATTAAGAACGTACTTTTTAAAAGCCCGTCGGGAAGTACAGCATTATTAACATATCAACAATCGACTGACGCAACATATCAACAATCAAATATCAACATACAACATATCAACAATCAACTGACGCAAATGTCCGTCGGGAAGTACAGCATTATTAACATATCAACAATCGACTGTAATTCGTTTAAAAAAAATACACATTGGTGTCTACAGTAAAGTTGGAAAGTCTTAGCACGGATCAAAAATATTTATGGGAAACCACAAGTGCTGTCTTGGTTAATCCTAGTCGGCAACGGCTCCCAAGAGCTCTATACCATATAATGTGGCTAACAACAGCAAATTGTGAGCTTCGTTTGTACGTGTCTATCTTAGAGCTGTTAGAGCAGCTAAGAACTTTTTCTAGCTATATCAATGATATATTAAATAAAAGTGAAGCCGCTTTTGCCCTTTTTGCAAATGGCAGATTAAATTTGTGAACAAATATTGTCTCGCTTTTATTTTCTTAAATAAAGTAAATATATATTTTAAATATAAATACTATTAATGTAAAAGTGTTAAGAGAAAATTAGAATACTTGCAAAATAATGATTTATGTTTCCTAAATTCATTTCCGATTAGAAAGAGATTAAAGTTTTGAATAGAAAAGAGAAACGACTGACGTTTTTGAAGCATTTCAAGAACTATATATTTTTAATAAATCTAGGCTTATAAAAAAAAATTTATAAGTATTTTATACTTATTAAACGTGTTTTAGAATTATCATTAACTTATTTGAAACTTTTGATGGCCTTAAACTTGCATTTTTAACTTTTATTTCACACATAGGCTTTGACTTTTGCCCTTTTTACAAATGGGGGACTATATTTATAAACAAAAAAGCAGCTTTATTTTTTGTCCAATAAAATCCCACAAGTTTGACATTTAGTTTATATAAGTTATCCTTGACCTATATTGTTTGTTTTTATGCTCCAATATGATTTTGCATTAAATTTAAGCATTCTTGTAAACATGGAGCTAGGCACTTGTGGAAAACAAATAGTCTGTCGTGTTATCTGTTTTCTGAACTAAAAGACATTATCAATCCCGTTATAAAACGAAATGATTATTTTACTCATCATGAAAATACTCTTCTTGCAATGATTACGGATAAGCGAAAACGTGTTTGTAAATTAAACTTGCACAGAATTTTAAAAGCAAGGTCATAGCGAATTACCGAAATTAAACCATCAATTGTTCCAAAAACAATTGGACGGATTGGTTTAAATAAACCCTTTTAAAAGAGCAAGTTTGCTCGAAACCCATTTTTGAGAAAATTAAAAAAAGCTCTTTATATTTTTTTCTAATAAATATACATGACTTTTGCAACATATTTCTAAAATATGCATGCAAGATTAATATCTCAGTGCATCTTGATGTTTTATATAACTTTTTGTTAGTTAAAAATGTTTGAAATTTTAAAAAGTACTTTTTACAAAATCGCCCTTTTTAAAAATTTTTTCCTTCATAAAAATTAAAAAAAAAAATTTTTTACAAAAATAAATTAAAATAAATTTAGAAAATGAAAATAAAAATTCTCAGAGAACCACAAATTTAAAACTCTATTCAATGTTTTAAAATGTCAGAAATCAATATAATACATAAATATAAGGTAATGACTAAAATTGCCATCAGTAAGCATTAAGCTTATTGTTCCGATTCTATCTCAGCCACTATTAGGGAGATCTTTACATTCAGTAGTTGGCCAGTTCGTTTTAAAAATTAATTAAATTATTCAGGAACGAATTCTTTTAATTTGGTAAGGTCTTCGACTTTCGCTTTTTTATGTAAGACCTTGCCACTTGGTTAAGCCAAACCGTTCACCAGTGGTACAGCACTGTGGCACAAAATACAGTATGTTTAGCCTTAAAAACGTATAACCGACAAAATCATTTATATTGGTAAATGCTTTGATGAAGATTTTTTTATTACGGTCATGTATAAAATGAAATTTTTTACTTATAGAAAAGCGAACCTTTCTTTCTTTTGGGGTACTTTTACTCTTAGATTCTGCAGAAACACAAAATTTTTTGTTATTTATGGTGCTCCAATTCAGTTGCACCAACTATATTTTTCACAGTAAACTTTTTTGAGCTGGAGTAAATACTTAGATTAACCTAGTCTAAGTATTTGCTGACTTATATTTAGGATTAGGGCAGAAATACTAGATATAAGTAAGGTATAAGCTAGACATAAGCCAAAAAAATACCTGACCAAGATATTTTGAACTTTGTTATGCTATAATATTTTGAAACATTCAACAGTCATTTAATGTAAACATTCAATCAAAAAGATTTAGATGTATTGAAAAGTTGAACTTTACCAGCAAGTAAACTCAGCGTATTTTGGTTGAACTCCATTTCTCTTGTGATTGATGTATAATAGCTCCATTAAATGAGCTTGTTTAATCTTGTTATGCTTGTACTCACTTTCTTTTTTTTTTTAGGACTATCATAATACAGCGGAGAAAATAGAATTAGCCTCACCTTTATATTTTTTTCTAATTTAAAAAAAATGGCTGTGAAACAGTTATTAAATCTACTTTATTTCTAATTATTTTCTACTAGAACTTAAAGGTTTAGAAATTTAGATGTTTAATTAATTACAAATGGAAAAAAAATTGAAAGTGTTCAATTTGTGGAGAAAATTGAATTAGCCTCATTAACGTTATATACAAAATAATAAAATAAATATTTTGTTTTTATGCTCATTTAATATTTAGTATTGCTTCCTGAATTTTTAATGACTTCAAATATGCGACTTGACATATTAGTCACAATATTCCAAGCTTCTCTGGTACAAGTTTTCAGCTCCAAGGTGGATTCAATTAGCTTACCATTTTCATAAACCTTTCTAGAAAGTATTCCCATAGATTTTCAATTGGGTTAAGATCTGGACTACATGCGGGCCATTCCGTTACGTGAATATTTTTTTCTCTAAACCAAGCTTTTGTAAGCTTTGAATTATGGATAGCAGCATTATCTTGTTGGAAAGTGAAATTTTTACCCATCAATTCCTCACCATGTTCAAGCAAACTTATAAACTTAATAAGTCAATGTAGTCCTGTGAATTCATTTTTGTTGAAATCCATGCCAGTGGAAGTTTTCCAGCAAAGGAAAAATCCCCCTAATCCATAACAGTTCCAACACCAAAGTTACGACTCATTCGAGTTTCTTTTTCTTTTCGAAGATCGTGCCAGTAATATTGACTGACTGAGCAGCAGCACGACGTATAATAACTCGTTTAGTACGATTATCAATTTTACGTTTGCCACCACTTCCCTTATAAGCTCCATATTTAACGCCAATCTTGAAGTAATTATTAACCACTTTTGGAGATCTTTTAATTTTCTTTGCAATTTCCCGATTAGATAAGCCTGTATCTTTGTATGCTTTGATTACTGCTAATTCTTTATTCGTTAAACGCTTACCACGTCCCATTTCAAATTAAGGTATCAAAAAAGAAATGTTAAAAATTTTATAAGCACTGATTTCACAGTCCTTGTTTAACTTACAAATAATAATAAAAAACCAAGTCACAAATGCGTATCACCAGATCAAAATATACAAGTAAACTGAAAATAATTATTGATGAGGCTAATTCTATTTGTTACCGCAAATATCAAGTATTATACATTTTATGGTTTTATCAAATGTACGCAATTTAATTATGCTATATTATAATCTAAAAAATTTGTTGTTTGTAACAATAATTAAATGTGGGTGGATACAAAAGATACACCGCACAAACTTGCTTACAGATTTACAAAATATTGGATCAGTACATGGTGAGGCTAATTCTATTTTCTCCACTGTATAATAATATTATGACCCTCCATGACAAAACTATTTATTATACTTAAAAAACAAAACAAAAAAACAAACAATGCAAAACTTGATAGCAACAACTGTGGCAAATAGTTGATTTATTAAGTCACGGAGGAGAGTAGTTTTTTTTAAAAGGGCGTATTCACAGCAAATTCCCTCTTTTGAAGTAAAAAACAAAAGTTTCCACCTGATTTTACTTGTATATGAAGGTGACATTCAAACAATCTTTTAAACGAAACTGATTAAAATATCATCAAAGAACACTAATCATTGAAAAAATTGATTTTGCCAAAAAAGTCAAATCAACCCTTTTAAACAAAGTTTCAATTAGTTGAGTTAATAGAGTTAATAGAGTTGTGATATAATTTTGAAATAAAAAAAAGTTCAAAATTATATCACAATTTTATACTACTTTAGTTTAAATTATTTTTTGGTTTCAAATAATCAAATTCCCTAAAGAAATTACTTCTTGTTCTGTTCTTCAAGTGTCCCCAAGGGGGATAAATGGGGCTAAAAAACCTTTATATTTTTTTTTCACAATCAACTATTAGAATAGCTAATTGCTAAAAAATAATTAAAAAAGTTCTCTAAGAAAAAAACATTTAAAGAACATTTTAGGCTCTTTTGTTTTTTCCCTTAACCCCTTTTTTTTTTCCCCTTAAGTAAAAAAGGGCCTTATAGAGCATTATTGCTGTTTTTTTTTTGTTTGATTTTTTGCGAGAATACGATGGTTTTAACAAAAAGGCAACTTTTAAATTAAATATTTCAGTTTTTATTTTTTTATTTTTAATAACTATAAATTTGAAATTTTGTTTTGATTTTTTATTTAAGATCTTTTAAAATATGTAATTTTTATAAATTTGTTGGGAGCTCTACATTTGTTAAGATTCTACAATCTGAAATTCAATTGAAAATTTATGAATATTGGCGGCTTTTTTTTATCCTTCATACTAAATATTTTTTAATAAAAGGAAGCCGTTTAATATTTATCAATCTAATTTTTATTTTTTCAAATTAAATGTCATTCAAATGTCATACATTCTGAAAAACTTATGAAATAATAAAGCGTAGTTTTCTTTTCTTTTTTTTGAAATAATATTTAGAAATCACTTCATTTATTGCCAGACACTTAATATAGTGGCAACCTCTTGCCAAGTACCTTCCAACTTAAAAAACTATAATTGTGCCATTGTGCGCCTAAGAGACCGGTTTTATTTCGTGTAACTCAAATAAAACCATAAATGGAAAAAAGGGTAACATTGAGGGGTCTTAGCCCATTTTAAATGCACGTTATAAAAGAAAATTTTATTCAAGAGTATTTGTTCCATAAATATAGAAAAATGTTTATAAAATTAGAAAAAAATGCCCAGGGTCACAAATGGGGCGAAGGGTAGAAGTGTCCGTTTCCGCACCATTTGTCCTTGTACGCATTTTAGTTTTTTGTTAGAAAAAAATTAAATTAAATTTCAAATAGTTTAAACGAAGTTTAAAACAACGCAAATATTAAAAAATGATTACAATACCAATTTACATATAGTAAATAATCCAAAAAAAATCAAATAATTATTCTCTCTAATTTGGCACGAAATATTTATCCAACTTCTCTAACATTTGATTCCTATCTTTTTAACTTCTAATTAAAAAAATGAAAGAATCAAAGCTAGATATAATTGAGTTACGGACTGTTTATTAAATCTAAAAAATAATAAAAGTACATGGTCAGATAAAGCTTCAATAAATTAAAATTAAAGGGTTTAGTGCCTAAAGTACATAAGTCACAAAACCAATGTTTTAAGAAAATCTACGTGTACCAGAGATATAACACTTCTAAATAAGGATTTAAAATGGCTGGTCAAAGCAGATTTTCTCAAAACATTTATTTTGTGACTTTTAGCATTAAGCCCTTCAGTTAGTTTATAATATAATTGAACAACCTTTATTACATACTTTCAATCACTTAAATCAGTTTTATTACGGATAATTTAAATATTTTTCGAGTCACGCAGTCAGTTCAATTTTTAAGGCTAGAGATGAGTCAGACCCTTCAAATTACAGGCCTATTTCTGACTTATCGTGTTTTTCTCAATTTCTTAAACGTATAATGTACAACAGACTATAATTACTTGATTGAAAATGATGTTATACAGTTAGCAATTTGGTTTCAAAAAAATAAAATATATTAATAGAGTTAGTTAACCATTTATCTAATATCTTTAATAAAAGACTGTTTTACATTAGGAGTTTTCATTGGTCTATCCAAAGCTTTTGACACCGTAAATCATTGCATTCTAATTAAAAAAATGGAACATTGCGGAATAAAAGATTTAAACTTATACTGGTTTGAAAATTACTTGTCAAGCAGAAAACAATACGTACAATGTGATAATATAGAAATAAACAAATATGCTATATCTTGTGGAGTTCCACTGGGTTCTATATCAAGAACTTTTTTTTACTTTTTTTATTATACATAAATGATTTATCTTCAGCATCAAATGTATTAAATTTTATTTTATTTGCAGATGATTTTTCATGTGTTTTTAAAAACATTTATGATCAGAAGAAAAAACTAAAAAACTCTTCATTATGCTTTCATTACTATGACTCAAATTTTTATTGAATAAAAATAAACCTGTTATTTTAAAAAACAATAAATAAAGCAATAGGCAACCCAAGTTTTCATTTTCCCCTACTTTTGTATCCTAATGATTTTATTAGGCAAAAATTACAACATTTTGCTTCCTAGTTGGTATGTATGAGCCTCAAATAGAAACAAAGCATTTTAAACAATACAACTACAGGTACAAAAATTATCTAAGGCTGAAAAAATTAAGAAAAATTTCTTCAAAAACAGTAAAAATGGTTCTCCTCTAGTAGCTACACTTCAAAGTCATATAAATCCGCTAAATGAAAAGATATTTGTTTCGCTTTTTTTCTTCTAACAGTGCTAAAAATGGCGTATAAAATTTTGCTTTCTAGTTGGTATGTATAAGCCTCAAATAGAAACAAAACATTTTAAACAAAAACCCTCAAAATAATTCTATTTTAACAAAGAACACATGAAATCTATGAAAAATTACTATTATATCATTAAATGAAAAATAGATAGATATTTACCCATCATTTTATTCAACCGGCATTTAACTTTTTATGTTAAAAATATTGCAGAGACTATATATCTTTAAACTCAATTTTCTCTTTCAGATGGTAAAGCCAGATTTTTATTTCTATGCCAAATGAGCCGTGAGTGTCTTTAGATTACTGGACATATGGTTATTTTGTTCCTCAATTTGAGTGTTAAGGCCAAAATTGGCAATCTGTGCCCAGTTGAATATCTTGCAGCAAACAATAGTTAACGCGACTTCAGTTAACATGTTCCAAAATTAGCTTAAGAATAAAAGATAGCAAAAAATAAATTCTTCGTGTTTTTAATGTGTTACAGATGTGCACTAAATTCTTCGTTTGTGTTTTTAATGTGTTACAAATATGCACGAGTATCGAAAACTGTCAGCAAAGTGGTGCATGGTGCAACACATCTTTGTTGATAAATTTTAAATAAAAGATAGCATTTTTTTATTTAAAAATTATGATAGCTTTAAAAAATTTTAACGGAGAGTTGAGTATATCTTAAATTTGAATTGACCACTAAAATAAACTAAAAGTTAGAGGAAGAACTATTTACTTAATGAAGTATAAATATATATAATAAATATTTTATAATGATATTTCGCTAATGTTTTATTTATGTCAACAACTATATTCATTAAACACTTGTTTTATAATATTTTCAAATTTAATATTTAGTATGTATGAAATATATATTTTATGTAACTTGACTCTTTAAACCCTACGATAATTCTAAAGTTGAATTTATTTTCAATCAAGAGACAATCTTTTAGATAACTTATTTAATATATCAAGACAAATCTGTGGTCTGCCATCATAATATCGGCGACAATAGGCAACTTTTAAATTTCTGGTGCAACACGATGCTGGTTATAATTAACAAGTTGAAAAAATTTATCAAAACGTTTAATACTCCTGTTACTGCTTCTTAAAGTACGACTTAAAGCTAAATTAACATAAATTTTTTCGAATTTTTGAAGAACCACTTCCAGGCCCAGCAACAAAAATTTAGAAGAAAAAAATTTAATAATATAAATAAGTAAAGATTAGATCTTAATCTAATCTTTACTTATATATATTATTATTATTAATAAATCTACAAATATATATATATATATATATATATATATATATATATATATATATATATATATATATATATATATATATATATATATATATATATATATATATATATATATATATATATATATATATATATATATATATATATATATATATATATACACACACATTTAAATGTTGACATCTTGTACGAGAGTATGTATATATAAACTAATTTAAAACATCAGATAATACGAGAATATTGAGATATAATATTGAGAGAATTAGTATTATTTAAATTAGTTTTTTATGTATTGTTGTAAAGTTATTTAAAAGAAATAACATGTACTGTAATGTACAAAAGTACAAAATGTACAAAAACGTAATATACAAAAGCCAATTGAAAATTTATACATTTTTTTGTTGAGATTTAATTTTTTATGTTATTATTATTTTATTGTACTTTATTATGGAATACTTTTTTGGATATTTTGATTTTTTAACAAACGCGGGGATGTCTCTATTTCAAGATCAGCAAATACATGTGCTTATTCTGAGACTGTAAAGGGTTTCCAAATGTCTTTCCCGTTACCATCCTAACAAATGTGATGTATAAAGTTAGAGCAAGAATTGAAGCCAGGAATCTAAACTAATCTAATTCGAGTTTATAAAAAGTTCTGGTAATTTTTTTTTCTTTAGTAATTTTACATTAATAATATAACTATAAAGAATATAATACTATTATTAAATAACTATATTTAATAAACTCATAATAATTTCTTTTTTCAAATTAACAAACTATGCTACTTTTTGTATTTTATTATCCAAGAGGTTCAGTTTGAACTCGCAACCATTCCAAAGTCTCGGTTTTTCCTTCATTTATGAGAATTCCACTTAGATTTTCATAGACTTGTTCGTGATAATTGTTTAGCCAAGATATCTAAATAATTCAGATTATTGTAAAAAAAAACATTGTTCATAGTAAACCGTTTACAGAGTTTAGAGAAAATCACACATACCACATCATAGATAAGAAAACTCTTTTACTTTAAACGCGTTCATTTATAAATAGTTATTACTTGAGTGGAGATTCTAATAATAACTTAAATTGAAAACTTAAAATTAAAATTAATTTTATTTTTCTGAAAATATTTAAAAAATTATTATTCCCAAACTGACTTCTTCAAAATAATTAATCTTTGACTTCATGGAAACCATTTTCTTTTAAATATTTATATATCTCCAAACCTAGTGCCTAACTTATTGCCAAGTATTAAAAACAACAATGACAATTTCTAATTAGCTGCAATGAGAGTTAAGCAACGTTTTAAAGAAGAAATGCTTTTATACGTTCATAGTAATTATGTGAAACATCATTTATACACGTCAATACCATGTTTACATGGATTGTTTTACAAAGACAAAAAACTACAAGATAAAAGCGGTACAAAACATTCTCGTGAAACCAACAGTTATAAAAAATGATGGCTGCGCAACTATATAGAAAACGTGTTATTATATCTCATCTAGACTAAACAGATAGTATAAATATAAGTAGAAATATAATATTACAAGTAAAAATATAATATTACAAATGAAAAAGCATTCACAGACACTGGCATTTTGTGCTTTCATACTAGAGATTTGTGTATTTACAAACGTATATATCAATAATATAAAATTTACATTCTTCTTAATTAAAGTCTGACATGGTAAAATAATTTCTGAATGTTGAACTTCTAGTAAGCTTACTAGAAATCTCTCATCACTTATCTGTCGAGGCAAATCTGTGCTCTATAGGGTCACTTTAAAGTCGTGAAGTAAGCACATACAAATATCCTTCTGTCATTTCTTTCTTGAAAATATCTTTTAAAACATGCAATTGTTGTTTCATGAAAAATCGACAGTGCATGAGAAAACATTTTACTTTTTATCACCAGAGTAAAGACTTTGATATGTAATTTTTGGAGCTTTTTTTAAATCTACCCAAGTAATATAACCAGCTGGACAATTAAAGAAATCATCTTTTATATTATTTATTTTAATAAATTTTATATTATATTATAATGAATTTGACTGATTACCAAATTTGGAATGAAGCAAACTAAATGTATTTACATTCGCTTGATGATTGTCAGTAACAACTCTTTTATTTTTAAAACCTGATAGAGAAAGAGAACTAATAGATATTGGTATTTGATTCGAAAGCCATTTAACACTTAATAAGCGGTAATTAGCTTTCGGATCAAATATTAGATGTCTCTGGTAGTACTGTGCTCGTACTACCAGGGACGTGGTAGTACTGAGCGCAGTTTGTTTCTCTATGCAGCGAACTTGTTTGTCAATGTTTGTGTTTTGGAGCTAAAGAGTTGAGAGAGGGTTATAAGCACAAAAAGCAGCCTCTTTGACTGCAGTAACCCTCATGGCCTTGGGGAGGTGAGTAACGTTAAAAAAAAAAAGACTTTTGATAAAGTCTAACATGATGTAAAATGATGAAAAGATGAAAGTAAGACATGATGGTCCTTTTTGTAAGCTCTTTTTGTATGGTTAATCTAGGAAATTTTTAAAAATTATTGAATCTTTCCTTTCTAACTGCAGCATTAAAGTTGTTCTTGATAACACTCTTTTTCATTTCAAGTAACTTTCGAGGTACTTTAAAGTTCCGTTCTTTGTTCAGTGTTGTTTCTAATTTATATTTATAGTCTTCCTGATAATTTTCCTTCTAAGATGGCTTTATTTGTTGCTGACACAGCTATATACTCCAATCATGACAAAAAGTCACCGCTTTTTGATTTTTCAAAATACATAGATGATTTCATGCTCTATAATAATCTTTTAACAGTAAAAACTTTATCAATAATGTTGACCAATAAAATCTTTCATCATAAAAGTTGATTTAATGAAAGTTATTGTTTAATTCTTTTATTGTATAAAATTTTAGCTCAGATCAATTTACAGAGACATGATTCGTTTTGTAGCGTCTTGTGTCAGAAGCACTGAAAGATTTTAGGAAATATTACCTTTATTTACATATTTATTTATATATTTATTATTTATTATAGCGAATCGTGTTATATTTTTTGTTTGCTCACAGTTGTTAAGAGATTGTTTGAATTTTTTTTAAATCTGAAAAAAATAACACCTCTATAATAGTTAAATATAACTGAAACATAAAAATTACATTTAGAAGTTTGTGGGTAATATGTTTATCAATGTATTTTAAAAATATAAATCATTGTGAACAACTTAGAAACAATTTGCATATTTAAAAGGAAATTCTTAAATAGAAGATGTATAGTATAATAGACGATTAAGGAGATAAAGAAATAGAAGTATAATCGATGATTAAGGAGATAAAGAAATAGAAGTATAATAGACAATTAAAAAAATCATTGAAGAATTTTAGTGACTGAAATCTATAACAATATCTTGACAATATTTTGTCAATATTAATATTAATATAATTGAAAATATATGACAATATCTTGTCAGTCCAGAACCAAAAGAATATATATCCATTTTTTGTGTTGCCAAGTAATTTGAGTTTATTATTTATTTTGTTTTGATACTTTTCATATATTATATATTCTTATTCTTTTAAACTTTACCTGAATCAGTGGACACACCTCAAATTAAAGATTATTTTAAAACAAAATAACTAAAAAATCAAAAATGTTAGTTCTTGAGTTAGGAACTGTACAAATTAATTTTTGTATAACTTTTAAGAAAACAAATATACATTTGTAACTTCCATTTTATGTATCAGTTCTTAAAACTTTAAAAACTTGAAACATTATTGAAAATGATAATAGTTGTAGAATTCAGTATTATTTAAAAAAAAAAAAAGTCATTTATAGCAAAATAAAACAAGCTTTTTTAAAATAGGGTTAAAATAGGTCTGAAAAGTATCTAAAACATTTTAAATATTTAACAAAAAAAATTTAAAATTTCATTTCTATTTTTATTAATTAATATAAATTAAAACCTAGTTTTTACTCATTTAAATTTTTCTAGCAAAATGGTTTATATAGTTAATAAAGTTGTATATGTATAATAAAGTTGTATAAATAATGGTTTATATAGTTAATAAAGTTTACAATAATGAAAACACTCACCTCTTCTTTAGTAAGCATGTTAGGAACTAAAAGTTTCTTCTGTATGGGCACCTGAATATAATTTTAAATATATACCTTTAATTGCCACTAACTTTAAAAGTTATACAATAACTTTAACACACTTTTACACATTTTATCTTTAATTAGTCTGTCTATTATCTTAGCTTTTGTGCTATTAATTGTGCTGTATTATTATTCATTATATAATGTGCATATATATATATATATATATATGAATACATATATATATATATGAATATATATATATATGAATATATATATATATATATATATATATATATATATATATATATATATATATATATATATATATATACACATATACATATAAATTTATATAAATGAAAATTTTACAACCTCTGCAAAACATAGTTTACATTTTGAACTTTTTTTATATTTATTATTTTTTTTACCACTCACTTGCAGGACTCAATGGGAGTATAAATCTGTCTTTGTACTTTTGTCTTTTTTTTAATGAGCTTGACAGAGAGGCTCGGCTAGTGTACAGCACTGGCATTTTTAGGTGTGACAATATAAGTAAAATATATGCTTTATAATATTTTTGCTAAGTTGTATGCTAACTGAATTTAAAACTGTCAATGTATTTTCTACATCAATTTAGGTTTTGATTAGAATTAATTGTATTAATTCTAATAAACTTGTAATACTTTTTAAACTTTATCTTTTTTTTTTAGTCTTACAATATTTCATTAACAAATTCCTGGTCTTCATTCTCAACACATTTTTTCTTTTATTTTCAACATATTTGTGGTGCACCTTCATTAATATATTAACATATGAACATTTAATGTACATATAAATTAAATAATACATTTATTTAATTTATAATCTGATAATTTATACTCATTTTATTAAATTGTTTATAAAAAATGAACTGAAAATGATCTACAATTACTAAATGACTGACATTTAGTTATACTATAACTAAATAAGCAAATTGGTTGTTGTAATCTATCAGTTGTTATAATCTATCAGTTGTTGTAATCTATCAGTTGCTGTAATCTATCAGTTGTTATAATCTATCAGTTGTTATAATCTATCAGTTGTTATAATCTATCAGTTGCTGTAATCTATCAGTTGCTGTAATCTATCAGTTGTTATAATCTATTGGTTGCTGTAATCTATCAGTTGTTATAATCTATCAGTTGTTATAATCTATCAGTTGTTATAATCTATCGGTTGTTATAATCTATCAGTTGTTATAATCTATCAGTTGTTATAATCTATCAGTTGTTATAATCCATCGGTTGTTATAATCTATTGGTTGTTATAATCTATCAGTTGTTATAATCCATCGGTTGTTATAATCTATCAGTTGTTATAATCTATCAGTTGTTATAATCTATCAGTTGTTATAATCTATCAGTTGTTATAATCTATCAGTTGTTATAATCTATCAGTTGTTATAATCTATCAGTTGTTATAATCTATCAGTTGTTATAATCTATCGGTTGTTATAATCTATCAGTTGTTATAATCTATCAGTTGTTATAATCTATCAGTTGTTATAATCTATCAGTTGTTATAATCTATCGGTTGTTATAATCTCTCAGTTGTTATAATCTATCAGTTGTTATAATCTATCAGTTGTTATAATCTATCAGTTGTTATAATCTATCAGTTGTTATAATCTATCAGTTAATATAATCTATCAGTTGTTATAATCTATCAGTTGTTGTAATCTATCAGTTGTTATAATCTATCAGTTGTTATAATCTATCAGTTGTTGTAACCTATTAAATTCACATAGGACTTATAGGAAATATGTACTAATAGGAAATAAGTGAATTGAATAAATAAAATAAATATTGTTTTAAAATTGACACTGCGACAACAAAAAGATTGTTCTATGTAAAATTAGGTACCTATTAAATATTACAATAATATTAAACGTTATTAATTTTGTCTCAAATTGGCTATTTTAGCCAATTGTACATTAGTGTAAATCTTAAAGTGTTATTTATATATTATATACTAAATACAGGGTAAAAGCAGGAGCGATTTACATGTAGCAGAGAAGTCAAGCTTCCTTATAATGTTATGCTGAAAAATACTGCACAGGAAAAAAAAAAAAATCTATTTATTTAAATCAGTTAAAAACGAATCGACTAATATAAAGTAGTCCTTATCATCAACAATAAAATCTATACTTGAACTCTGTGACTCCAAAACATGAATCATACAAACAAGACTGCTACACAGACAATCAATATGAGTGCAGTATTATCAAGGAACAGTGGGGTTTGAACTATGAACCTTTTCCTAAAAAAGGGGGGATGTTTTTCTTTTTTTTTAGTTTTTTTTTGAAGCCTATTAGGACCCCTTGTTTATTAATTTTGAAAAAATATAAAATAGTTTTTTTACTTTAAGGTATAGTTTTTTACTTTCTTCAAGAGTGTTAAATGAAAAACTAAACCATTACATGAAAACTTTTAAACATGTCTTTCCATCATAGATAAAAAAATTTATGTACTGAAGCACATAAAATTAACATGAACTAAAAGTAATCAAATTTTAATCCTTCTTTCTACAAACAAAAAAATTCGTATGTGGTAAAAAGGATAAATATTCTTTAGCTATTTTCATATTTTTAGAAATTTGAAGTTTATTAAGACCTCCACATTTTTTTGACAAGTGAGAGTACAAGCATCAAATCATTAAACTATTACAAATTTTGGATTTTTAAAACTTGATAATATATATACACACACACACACACACACATATATATATATATATGTATATATATATATGTATATATATATATATATATATATATATATATATATATATATATATATATATATATATATATATATATATATATATATATATGTATATATATGTATATATATATATATATTTGTATATATATATATATATATATATATATATATATATATATATATATATATATATATATATGTATATATATATATATATTTGTGTCAGATCAGGTTATCCTGCTACTGGTAACATGTAACCCAGTACAATCTGCTTCATGTCCTGCTGCCTTGTAGGATACGCCTTTTTAGGCAAAGGCTAGGAGATGCCAACTCCGATTTAAAACACCCCCTGCCTTGGGGCTCTTGGTTGAGTAAAGGCTAGAGATGGTGTCTCGATAAAAATACTCATCTTGGGCAGATGTTAAATGCACCCAGCTACTGTCTTGTAGAAGGCCTCCTAGGCAAAGACTTAAGGGGTAAACAGATTCTATCTGTTGACCAGCCTCGCACCCCTTCTTCATCTATTAGGCTGGCGCAGATGTATTTTTAATACATTGTTTCCAGTTTAGGATGTTGAATGCTGGATCTTCTTGACTCAATGCATGGGTTTGCTTGTGTCACTGCTTTTATGACTAGGCAACTCATTCTATTATCTTCTTATGAGGGTACAGCTCTAAAACTCAGTTTTATGGTTCTGAGGCCGGCTGGTAGTCAGGTTTCCCGAACTCTGTGGTAGCTCTCAGAGAGGCTGATTTCATCAACAGCTGAAAAATATCAAAGTATTAACAGTGCCATGTTGCGCATGGATGGTGTCCCTGTTTGTACTTTTGGTGTGCATTGCGGAGGCCACATTTGGAGCCCTTTGTTACGGCTTAGGGTTTATTAGTAGTAATGAGGCAATTGCTTGGGGTATTAAACGGTGTCCTGAGTACTATCTATGCTTTGAGTCAAGTTCTTCAATCTAATTTAAAAATGAATAAAGTACCAAAAACTATAAAACACAAAAAACCATCATCATCACCAAGTTCTCTAAACCTATCATTCACTAATATTTGTGGTCTTCGAAGTAACTTTTCTTCTGTTGAGTCTTATCTCTTGCAAAGTTCACCAGACCTACTTGCTCTTTGTGAGACTAATTTGAGTTCGACTGTCTCATCTTGTGATCTTAGTGTTGATGGTTATCTTCCTCTGATTCGTAAAGACTCCAATAGTCACATGCTTGGCCTGGGCATTTACATTCGTAAGAATTCACCTGTTTGTCGTGAAACTAGGTTTGAATCCACAGACTATTCTTTCATGTGCTTTCGTTTAGCACCACTTCACTCTATTGCCTTTCTCTTTGTTCTATATCGCTCTCCTTCATCTCAAGACAGTACTCTTTTTGATGTTATTTCCGATCATATTGACCAAGCCCTCTCTCTTTATCCATCAGCTAATATAGTTGTTGTCGGTGACTTAAATGCTCACCACTCTGAATGGCTTGGCTCTAGTGTGAGTGACTCTGCAGGCATTAAAGCCCACAACTTTTGGCTTTCTCAATCCCTAACTCAAATAGTCAACTTTCCAACTCGCTTTCCTGACAACCCTAATCATTTACCTTCTCTACTTGACTTATGTCTTGTTTCTGATCCTAGTCAGTGCTCAGTTTCTCCACATTCACCCTTAGGTGCTTCTGATCACAGTTTGATCTCTCTAAAACTAATATCTCATTCTTCTTCATCACCTGAATCCCCCTATTATCGAACCTCTTACAACTACAGTAAAGCTGACTGGGATTCTTTCCGTGATTTTCTTCGTGATGGCCCTTGGGTAGAAATCTTTCAACTTCCTGTCGACAAATGTGCTTCTTACATAACTTCGTGGATTCAGGCAGGCATGGAATCTTTTATTCCCTCTCGACGATTCCAGGTCAAACCTCACTCTCCTCCATGGTTTTCCTCACACTGTGCTGCTGCGATTGCCAATCGAAACCGTTACTTCCATATTTATCAGCAAAACAATTCTCCAGAAAACAGACGTCTGTTTATTACTGCTAGATGTGTTTACTACTGCTAGATGTGATAATGGTTGGAGGTTGGCTGCAAGAGCAGCCAACCTCCAACCATTATCACATCGTTGTAATGTTGCTTCTCTTTCTCTTTTCTACAAATACTATAATGGGCACTGCTCTAAAGAGCTAGCGTCTCTTGTGCCATCTACTAAAATTCATTCTCGTGTTACTCGTCATTCAATTAAGTGTCATCCTTTTTCTGTGACTGTTCCTAAGTGCTCCAAAAACGCTTATTCGTCTAGTTTTTTTCCTCGAACATCAGTTCTTTGGAATTCGCTTCCTTCATCTTGCTTTCCTGATTCATATAATTTGCAATCTTTTAAATCGTCCGTCAATCGTTATCTTGCTCTACAATCTTCATCTTTTCTTTTACAGTAACTTCCAACTTTAATTAGTGGCTGCTTGCAGCCTTGTTGGAAGCGAAGATGTTTAAAAAAAAAAAAAAAAAAAAAAAAATATATATATATATATATATATATATTTGTTAATTCACCTCCCAAGACCCAGAAGGCTACTACAGATGAGGAGGCTACTTAATTGTGGTTATAACCCTCTCTCAACTCTATAACTTTGAAACACAAACTTTGATGAACAAGGCCGCTGCACAGTGAAACAAGTTTAGCGCAGTACTACCAGGGATGTGGCTAGGATTGAACTCGGAACCTCTTGTTTATGAAGCGAGCGCTCTACCACTACAACACTATCGCTATATGTATATATATGTGTGTGTGTGTAGAGATGTGAGTCGTTTTTTTGCAAAAAAACCCGATTTTTTTGCCAAAAAAACAAACTGCTTCGTTTTTTGGTTTTTTTTTTTTTTTTTTTAAAATTACTCTTTTTCTTATTTTAAACACTGAAATAATTTTAAAATTTTGTTTTTAGGTGTTATTTACTAAAGGAGAGTTTTCATTCTTTTATTTAACATATGATTTTATTAGAATTGCCTAAAGTTCTTCAAGTAGCAGATCCCCCCCCCCCTCCCTTTTTTTTTGTGTGCATTTTTTTAACTAACTACTTTAACACCTTGAACTTTAACATTTAAATAAATATCACCTCAACAGTGTGTTTTTACGAGATATTTATTAAAAGACTTTGTCATTCTCCTATTTAACATACAATTTATCTGTCTTGTTTTACAAGTTCTTCAAATATTCATCAAATAACTTTAATAACTTTTCTTCAATAACTTACTAATATTAAGCTAAAATAAAATTAAAAAAATTATTTAAAGAAACATTTTTTTTATAAAATACAAAGACATCATAAGTAAAGGGTCTTTTTTTGTTTGTTTTTTTATGTGGATATGTTTTTTGAGTTCAAAACTATTTTTCCTTAACGTTAAAAACAAGTTTTTCAAAAGAATGAATGAAAACTAATTATTGTAATTTGTAGAATGAATGAGAACTTTATAATTTATAAATGAAGTTTTTAATTTATAAATGAAGTAACACTGCCATGCAGAATTTATATGTATTGTATAAGTTTTGCATAGTTTTAATTTTTTTTTTAATTTTGCTATTTTATTTTATGCTTTTTGTTTTTTTGTTTTATTTCTGCAATTGCAAATAAATTAAATTTGTCAACATTTAATTTCAGAAAGCGGAATAGTATTTTCAATCATGTTATAAATAATATTGCATAAGTGTGTTGTAGTATTTTTATTTTTTAATTTTATACCTTTATGTTAATAGTTTTGAAACATAAGATTATCAATGATGATATATTGTTGTTTTGAAAATACTTAATGTACCAGTTTATCATAATTTCTAGTAAAGTAAATTTTCAGTGATACAATTATTAGTAGTAGTTTTTTAATAATATTACTGAATTATGAAATTATTTTATAGCCATTATAAGGTATTGTAAGCATTAATTAAACAGTTTTTTAGTTGTTTGATTAGAGCATACTAATGAGTAGAAATAATAGAGTAGTCTGGCCTCACTGGGGGTAGAAAGAAAACATCTGTGAGCATTTTATTTAAGCCAGCAAGCCAGGTGAGCAAAGCAGAAAGAGTTCAATGTTCTTTTTGCAATGATGTTATGTCGAAAAGTGAAATACGAATGGCCTTGCATATTAAGAAATGTAGAAAATGTCCAGTTGAAGTCAAACACAAATTTTTAAATGATGACACAGTCATGTACCAACCTCATTTTTTCAGCTTTCTGCTACAAGTGCTGCTTGCGAAAGAAGTTTTAGCAGTTATGCAAATATTCACAGTGCCAAAAGAAACAGATTAACAAATGAAAGAGCAGCAAAATTAGTGTTTGTATCGCAAAATTTCAAACTTGAAGCAATGGATATCTGTGCAACACAATAACCAATTCTGTCTAAAGAACTAATAAATATTTCAGATAAATCTCACGAATCAATAAATGTTTCGGATGAAGAGTCACCTGAACAAGAATTTGAGCCACTTGACCAAGAATGTTGTTTTAGATTAAAAAAACTTAAAATAGAATTGTTTCTTATCAATTTTTGAATTCAAATTTTGAAAAGAACAAATAGTTTGTTAACCATTTTAGCAATAAAAAAATCATTAATTTAACTCTTTTGTGAACCCTGTTTATGCTTTAATAAATTAATTTTAATATAATCTAATATAGAATATAAAATACTCAAACAAAACTAAATAGAAACATTTTAGATAAGTTAGAAACATTTAAAAAAAGTTAAAAGTAAAAAAAAACACTAAAAGGATCTGTAAAAACCAAAAAAACTCCAAACAAACCAAAAAAACCCCCAAAAAACTAAAAAAACACGTTTTTTCGGGTGAAAAAAACACGATAGCAAAAAAAACACGTTTTTTTGCATCTCTATGTGTGTGTGTGTATATATATATATACGTATATATATATTTATATACATATATATATATATATATATATATATATATATATATATTTATATATATATATTTATATATATATATATATATATATATATATATATATATATATATATATATATATATATATATATATTTACACATACTTACACAAAATTTAAAATATAAAAAGCAATACCATTGTGACTGGTTGAAAGCCAAGAAATCCTTTGTTTTGAAAGTTGTACTAAAGTCAAAATCATTATGAGTGGTTAAGTCATACAATTATGAGTAATTAGATCATACAATTATAAAAAAAAATTATGTAAAAATAAAATTTCAAAAATAGGGAAAAAAATGTAATAGCAATGAGTAACAATAAAAAGAACCCAATGCATCAAAACAAATAATCTGAAATAATATAATAAAGTGAAATAATAGTTATAAACATTACCCATTCTTGTTACTAGTAATAAATACATTTCTATCAGATTAAAAATAATTATATTGAATTTTACTGCATAGAAAATTATATTTATTAACTAAAAATAAAAAAAAGTTCATTTTTACAAGATTTTTTGATTACAATCATTTTTAAGATTTTTATTTTCTTCATAAATAATTTTTTCATTGTAATATAAGTTTTTTTAAATTTTTATTTATCTAATAAATAATTATTAATTATAATATAAATATTGCATTTTCATCTATCAATTGTATTTAAATATTATTTTCATTTTACACTTTATTGTTAATACACAGCTATATTATTGTAGTAAAAAAAACAAAAAAAAAAAACAACCTCAAGTTGAACATCCTTCACAAGTAAAACATTCTCTATTCTAATACCAAATAAGTCATTTTCATAGTATCCTGGTTCATCAGTAACAAACATTCCATTTTCTAATGGTGGGTCATCACTATTTCTAGGACTAATTCCAATTGGTCCTATAGTATAATAAAAAAAAGAACCAACAAATAAGGAAATTAACAAATCAAACAATAACTCGAAAAAAAAAAAAAAAAATACGAAAGTAATGAAAAAAAATTAAGAATTGTAAGATAATTTAACAAACAAGCAAATAATAAGAGGAAATTTATCCTTCATTTTTGAAAATAGCAACAAAAACTTGAAGAGAAAAAAAAAGTAAATATCTAAAACATTTAAATAAAGTGAGGTAAGCATGACAGGATAAAGCAAGGCAAGTTGCACACTTAAAGTGAAGTGGATTGCACTCAAAGGTAAACAATTTTTTGATCAATTTAACTATGAAATCAAAAAACTAATATAGTCAGAAGTTTTACATTCAAGCAATTTTTTTGATAAAAATAGTTTTTCTGGTCTTGCAATAAAATGTTTTTGATACAACATGTGACACCATAATTAGAGTAATCTCCTCTAAACAAGTACAAATAAAATACAAATCAGGATAATTTAAAAAAATATAGTAACCTTCATGAACATTTAGAAATGCTCCAACTCCATGACCAGTCCCATGAGGGAAATCTAATCCACAATCCCAGAGTGATTTTCGAGCTATTACATCAAGTATATGGCCACGAGTTCCTTTAGGAAATGTCATCATGGCTAACTGAACATGCCCTTTGAATACACGAGTAAAACATTCCTTAAATGAAAACTATTGATGTAAATATCTAGAAAAGAAGCCATTAGCATCAGCAATTAACAGCACTTTGAGAAATAAATTTTGCAAAGTAGTCTTTTTAATAAAGTGATTAATTTTTTTAATTTTTTTGTATCATAATATAAAAATAAAAACCTTTTGATATTGAGTGGGCACTCCTAAATGCACAGTTCTTGTAACATCTGTTGTTCCATCTCTATAAAAAGAACAAGCTTTTTTAATCTGTAATTTTACAAACTGATAAAATAAAAATATACAAAAAATGAATAAAAACTACTTAATATAATAATAATTAAACATAATTATGAAAAAAATTTCACAATTAAAATATATGATTAAGAATATAAAAAGTATAAAACAATAAATAAAAAAAAATGAAAACAATAAATAACATACAAATACTGTGCACCAGAATCACACAAGTACATTTCTTCAGCTGAAATAGGCCTTGTACTTTCTACTGATGGTCTAAATAAATTTTTTCACAATCAAAGCAAATAATTTCATTATAATAACAAACATAATATGGCTTTTATTATATTATTTTGGATATAAGGTGAAGTAAGTTGAAATTAAGGTAAAGTAAGTTGATTTGCAACTAATTAAACTTTTGAAACAATCCTAATTTAACAACCTGTAGTGAATAATTGCTCCATTTGGTCCACTTCCAGATATAGTTTCAAATGAAAGACTTACAAAATGATCAAGTTCTCTAAAAGAATGATATTTAAATTCAATTAAAAAAAAGTTAATAAACTAAACTTTATTATCCTCGTTATTTCTATCAAGCCATCGAAGTCTTGTTTTAACAGTGATGAACTGTTTTATCACTTCAGATTTAAAAGCTATCAACATTATATTTAAATGTTTTTTTTACAAAGAAACATGAAAATAAAATAAAGTTAAACCTTTGTGTGGATTAACACTACATACAAGTTTTTTTTTACTAATTAGCTGTTCTGAATGAATCAAACACCTAAATTCTTTTTTTATTTTACCATTATTTAGCAGTCACAGACAATTTTATTTTCTTGCTGCTTTAATACCTTTTAGCGGTTGCAGACAATTTCATTTTCTTGCTGTTTTAACATCTTTTACCAGTTGCAGACAATTTTACCTTCTTGCTTAAGTGTTTGAATCTTTAAAAGCTCTAGAGATTAAAATTTTGAACTCAAGATTGTTCTGAACTATTGTATAATTATTTTTTAAGAAACTTTATGTATAAGATTCTCAATCAATATCTCTCTTTAAACTTACGACTTTCTGAAAACATTAGGGATTTTAATATTTACATCCATTAGAGATATATTGAGGGCTCTTAATATACATAACATCTCTATTTATTCGTTACCAGCAAAAAATTTCAAAATTATCGAATTGTTTTTTTAGTAAATTTAGTATAAAAAGCTGTCTGCTTTGATATTAGTTAAATGCATTACAATCTACTAAATTTGTAATACAATCCATCATATTTTTATACAATCCATTACATTTATTATGCAATTCATTACATTTATTATGCAATGTATTGCAATTTCTACACTTGTTTAGTTCTAATTCTATTTATAATTCTATAATTCTAATTCTATTTATAAAAATTATTTCTATTGTTGTATTAGATTATTAATTTATTTTGCTACTCAAATTTTATATTAATTCAATATTTTGAGTTTATATGCTTATCTATATAAGTCATTTATAATAATATAACAATATATATAAAAATATATAAATAACTTTTTACAGAACACTGTTCATGTATCTATTAAACACACAAAAACATACTTTCTGAATGATTCTAATTTGTTGGCACCAGTTATTTCATCAACAACACTATGCTTGATCTAAATATGAATTAAAATCACTCAAATATTTTTAATAGTTTGACTAAAAGTAAAATAAAAAAAGAATGAACTAAAGACATAGAAATACTTGTAAAACAAACAAAAAACAGCATGAACTAAGAATGAACCTCTTTTTCTAACCAGCATAAGTATTCACAAACAGCAATTCCATCTCGTATCTAAACATTAAAAAACAAAAGTATAAAGAATACACAAATACAAAACCCATTTTGATAATAAAAAACAAAGACAACCAATAATATATATATATATATATATATATATATATATATATATATATATATATATATATATATATATATATATATATATATATATATTATATACCTAAAGTAAAGGTCTTAAACTTATCTTTTATGGTAAAAAACGAACTTATATCCATAATATTCTGGAATAGAAGTTCGGAAGCTTTTATTCCTTTTTTCCAATTTTAATTCAAGCCTCATTGCTCAAAGCTCATTCTACTCCACATTTTTTACCACTACATTCTACTCCATATTTTTTACCATTTTGAGCAGTTGCTTGATTAAACATTAATAATTTTTTTCATCTTTTTTACAAGAACAATAAAAAAACTCTAAAGAATAAAATCCTTTTATTATTGCAAGAAGTGTGAAAAGATCCTGTCTGATGTTAAGCTATGTTATTCTCAGTTTACTAAATCTTGTATCTTACCTCAGATAATAGGCTTTAGAGACTTTTAGTTATTCTTCAATGGTGTCATTAACTAAAGTAAGTCTAACATTTAATCTCTAATTCATGGGTCTGATCTTTTTATTTCTCCCCAGAATAAAGTAGAGTTATTTGCAAAGAAATCTTACTCTAATTTGTCTCTTGAATCTAATGGCCATACTCTTCCTGCCAGTTAAACAGATTAACCCATTATTAAACATCTAAATCACTCTGGCTTCCGATGCTTAAGTTAATTCTAAATTAAACACTTCTACAGTTTGTGCTCCAGACAAGATTTTCATAATAGTCTTAAAAAAGTGTTCTCCAGAACATTTTTTGACCAGCATAAGTATTCACAAACAGCAATTCCATCTCAGTTCTCCACTCTCTTCAATTTTTGCTAAATTTTAAAAAAGTGTTAAATAAGTGGTTCCAATTTTTCAAAACTCTGGAAAACACACTGACCTCTCTATCCTACGATTAGTCTTCACTCTGTTATTAGTTTTTTTATATAAAGGTTTTGAGATTATTAAACTATTTCTTTTTAACTGCAGTATTAAAGTTATTCTTGAAGGCCTACACTCTTCTTTATTTCAAGTAACTTTAAGGGTACCACAAGGTTCTATCTTTGCTCCGGGTATTATTTCTTATCTAAAATAACGCTCTTCATTAAAATTTTACTATAAAAACACTCCTTGCTCCAAAAAATGATGGAATTGTTTGTTGAATTATAAAAAAAAAGTTATGTAAATAAATCTGAACTATTTTTTAGTTTTTTATAAGATAAAAACTTAAGTTTACATGAGTATCCTTCATCCCTTCATCTCTGCAGGATTTTTCACAGCCTTCATGAAAATCTAAATCTGGCTCTATTTGCTGACGACTCAACTTTATACTCGTCTTGACAAAAAATCTTCACTTTTTGATTGTTTAGAACAAGCAGCCAATTTTTAAATTTGATCTCTCTTCTGTAACAGCCTAAGGCTTGCAGTGGCTTATGGATTTAAGTTCTAGACTTAAAATCCACAATTTTTGTTAGACAACAAAACTCATTTATTTACTGCAAAAAAATATTGCGATGTTGGAATTCCCATATTGATAAATAACAACCATCTTACTCTCAGACAAAGTCTAAAAGCACATTGTAAATGCAATTAGACCTGCTTTACTTGCCAAATTGAGCCACTCTCCCACTGTTATAAGGTTGAATTTCTTTCATTTTCTCTACAAATACTATCATGGTCAATGCTCAAATGAGCTATCATCTCTATTATGATAAATCAAAACTTATTCGTGCTCGGCTTCTTATTCAACAAGTTGGATCCTTTTACTGTATCTGTCACTTCATGTTATAAAACCTTTTATTAATTGAATTTTTTTCCTTGCACATCAAAAAAAACTTTATAACTCTTACCCGTGTCTTCCTCTTTTATACAACCTACAACTTTTTAAGTCTTTAGTTAATGATTTCCTAGTATTTTAAATTATTCTCTATTTTAAAAAACCAATAACTTAATAGTGGTTGCTTGCAATCTTGTTGGAAATTAGAATTTAAAAATATATAAATATATGCAAGTACTTAATAAATAGTAAATGGAAGCATAAAATTATAATATGTAAAGTATTATAAATTTTTTTCTAGCCCCCTCTACCAACCCCTGCTAAATCTTATAATTTTGCCAGGGCTGGGTTTGCAAAAAGTATCATTTTCAGCCATGTTCACTTCCTAGCAAGGGAGTGTTGCTACATTGACTGAGGATTTGGTTAGGGCAAAATGTATTCTACAAAATAAAGTGCTCAATTTCCTTAAAAGATCAGAGCTATAATAAATTAGTAGAAAATCATTTAACAAAAATTTGGAGTTTTGTCAGAATATATAGTTATATCTATCATCAATATAGATGAAAAAAAAACAAAAAAAAAACAAAGAATAAAACTTTGTGGTACCCCAGGAGTTACTGAAAATGAAGGTGAGTGTTATCCATCAATGGTAGCTTTAATACTGCAGATATAAAGTAATAACCTAATATTTTTTTAAATGTTTACAAGTACACCATATAAAGCAAGCTTATAGACACATCCGCCATACATATATTGTATGTGTAAATGCATACGTGTGCATGTGTATATGTATATAAATATGTACACTTGTATACAGTTGTGAGCAGTGAATTATACACAGCAGTAATTTTGGTTACTTTTTATCTTTTTGTCTCGTATTTCAATGGTTACATATTCTGCATTTTTTATTTCATAACTAATCAATAACTTAAGAGGAGAAAATACAACAATATATTTCAAATAATAATACAAATTATTAAAACTTATTTAAATTCAGATACAAAGAAATAAAAACATAGAAATTTACTGCTGTGTACAATTCACTGCTCGCAACTGTATATATGTATGTGTGTGTATATGTATGTATGCATATGAATAAACAGATTTGTGTATGTGTATATATGTGTGAGCGTATGCATTTATATATGTATATGTATGTGTGCATGTGTGTGTGTATGTATGCATACATGTATGTACGCAGTGTTTCACAGGAAGACGTGCAATCACACGTCATTAAATGACCAGGCAAATCACATTTTGCTTTGACGATTTGACCGTGGCAAATTCAAAAAACATTGCAAAAATGCGCTGAATATAAATATTCTGAATTATAGCTTGGGTTAAAAAAATTACATCTAAACTTCTTAACAAACTTTTTTATAATAGCAAAACGTTTTTAAATAAAGTAACAAGTTACGGATAATGATTTTTTAAAAAGTATTATTGACAGTTGTATATAATTTTTTTAAATTTATATTATATAAATTAGTTAAGCATGCATTTTTTATAATAAAGGTTATTAAAAAATAAAAAATTATTTTGTTCTTATAAACGATGACTTTCTAAGACCACGAAAGTCTCTTTAACAAATTGTATTATAAGAATCATTTAAGTTAAAAACATTAAAAAAAAATTTCGTTGAAAATAAAAGAAAAATGTTCTTTCATGCTGTTACAATTAAATAAGTTTGATCTTTAATGCTTTTATATTATTGAAACGCTTTTTAATAAAGTAACAAAACACTTCTAATGAATTTTTATATTAAGTATTAATAAAATTTTGTTTATTTTTTATTTGTATTAATATGTACTTTTTATGATAAATGCTAATATTTTGAAACAAATTTAACTAAAAAAACAAAGTACAAATGTTAAAACAAAGTATGAAATGGTTTTTCAATGTGTAATTATTTACTAGTTTACATTTATATGGAAACTGATATTTTTTGATTAGTAAGAAAAACACTATAGTTTGAATTAATGGTGAGTTTTTTTAAAACAATTATTAAAACTAAATTGCTCTTTTTATTTTAAGAACTGTATTCCCATAATATTATAAAAACATTAATGAAGATAAAAAATTCTTTCGAACGTAATTAAAAATATGATTTAAATAAATTAGTTTGTAGAGTTTTGTTTTCGTTGATTTTTTTTTTTCTTCCTCGTTTGTTAAGATTTTATTTTCTTTTTCAAAGAAAAGTTTTTTTTTAGATAAGTTTGAGTAAATGTTGTTAGTGTATTTTTAAATTTTGAAAACATGTTAAGAGTCATCGTCAAATCATCAAAACAAAATATTTTTTGTGTGGTCATATAATTGCGTGCAAATGCATGTCTTTCTGTGAAACACTGGAATGAAGCCCTTGGAATTAGGGTCGGCATTCGGCAATGCCGACCTAACTGTCAACCTAGAAGTGTTTTAGGTTGGCAAAAAATTGCTGATCTCGTTTCTATGTTTTATGGTAAAACCTTTGTATTAAATTTTTTTGCCAATCTGATGCTGATAAAATAAAAGATAAAATAATAAAATAATGATAAAATAAGAACATAAAATATTTTTTTAAATCTATTTAAATGAATTTTAAATAAATCTATTGAATAAAATATTTTGATATATTTTGTTGTTGTTATTAATTTTATATACTGAAAACTAATAAAAAATTTTATAAAGAAGATTATTTTTCTTAAACTACATTCTTGATTTTCATCAGTTATAATATGTTTTTTATTATATCTTGTTATATCTTGTTTCTTTCTTGTCCTGGGGCTTTTTTATCCCATGTTTTTGACCACATTCCTGTTGTAGATCCTGTGAACTGAGTTTTGTTCCCACATATCTTGCAAACACTTTCAGAACAATCTTTTTCATAATGTTTCCAGACTCCAGACATTTTTTTATGAAAACTGTAACTATTTTATGTGTGTCAGTTGACTGACTAAAGTTCTACTTGACTAAATAAATAATAATATTGAATAAAAATGATTGAATAAAATTGAATAAAAAATGAATAAAAAAAATAAACACTAACACTTTCTTTTAATTCATAAGATGCATCAAGTGGCATCAGATGCCATTTGTCATGAAAAAATTAATTAAAAAGTTCAAAATTTGTTTGTTTTGATATGGATATTTAATTAAAATGGCAGAAAAAGCTTAAAACGCTTTTTTCTTAATTTTTAACATTTACCATCAAGATTTACAGGTAAATTGGTAAAAAAAATTTACCGGTAAAATGGTAAAAAAACGGTAAAAGCTCAACCCTAGTTGATATATGATCTGATTTACGAAATACTTTAATGGATATTTATTTGTTACTTTTTATCAATAAGATTTAAGAATTATTACAACTTCATAATAAATACAAATGTAATAATAGACTATTATAACTGATGAAAACCAAGAAAATAAATCGAAAAGAAAATAAATCCCTTAATAAATAAAATAAATGCCCTTGAACCAGTCAAATTGGCAGCTGAAGCTCTTTGCAGGAAAAATGCCACCCTGTTGACAGCAGAGGGAATCTTCAAGTTTCTGATCAATAAATTGAATCAGAAAAAATCCAGCCTTTGCATCAGAATGAAAGATGCTGTCTTAAAGCAATTTACAGAGAGGAGACAAAGCAACTTGGTCAGTCTGTACAAATATTTGTATTTGTACAGACTGCCTTCACGAAATTGAAGAGCATAAAATTTTCAACATGCCTTCTAAGACTGTTCTTCAGAAAACTGCAAAGTCGTTGCTTTCAAGGCTTTTCCCCACAAAAGACATTGAAATCCTGGATCAAGTACAAAGAGACAAAGGACGAAAAGAAGTTGAAGAACAACTTTTTCTCCAAGAAGAGTTGGAAGAGGCCATGGAACATTCAGCCAAAAAGCAGAGACATAACTCAAATGATAAGTTTAAGGCCATTTCAAAAGAAATGATGGTCTTTGAAGCCACCAGCAAAAGAACTGCAAATCTTGAGCTGTTATTCAATGCTCTGGAAACTATTCTTCTCACAAGTGTTGAATCGGAGAGAGCATTTTTTGCTGTTGGACTATTTTTCACAAAAATTCGATCCAGAACGAGTGATGACCTACTTGACACTTTGTGCTTCCTTAAAGCCCATTTTTTGTTGAAAAATAAATCCTGAAAATTGCAGTTTTTGTGTTTTATTCATAGCTATGTCAAAATTATGTTAAGGAGTCAAAAAAGCATGTTATTTTATAAGAATTTCTATTTTTTTAAATTTGCCATTTTTTTATCATTTACCGGTAAATTCCTTTATTTTTACCAATTTACAAATCTTACCCGGTAAAAGCTCAACTCTAGTATCAACCTAATAATATCAACAGTCCATCAGATCATATATCAACCTAATAATATCAACAATCCATCAGATCATATATCAATCTAATAATATCAACAGTTCCATCCAGTATTTAATTCATATTCGTAACCTTTTTATTTCTGGTATGCTTTTTACATTTAAATAATAAATATACTTTAAAAACACTCCTTGCTCCAAAAAATAATGCAATTGTTTATTGAATTATAAAAAAAGTTATGTAAATAAATCTGAACTATTTTTAGTTTTTTATAAGATAAAAACTTAAGTTTACATGAGCATCCTTCATCCCTTTTATCTCTGCAGGATTTTTCACAGCCTTTGCTGAACACACCGGTGAAATTTCAGTGCACAGTTGATACTAAATAAAGAGAGCTGGTTAAAAAATATAAATAGTCAATATTTACAATTTTTATAATATATACGAAATTAATAAGTTTACATATCACTATATAACAAAAAAATTTGTTTTTACTCTAAGATTTTAAATACATATTTTTTTAATGAGTAACAAATAAGTAAAAAAACAAACAAATAGTTGATAGCTTGTAAAATTTTATATATTTTATTACTAGGTATTTTAAGATATTACAAACAAATTTGAGAAAGAAAAAGATCTCTAAATCTTTTATTTGTGTATTTTATACACAAATGAAATGTTTAATAACATGTTTAACATTTTTTTATAATTTTCATAAGTAGCTTTCCATGGCTATATTTGATATGATATATTTGATATAATATATTTGATATGATATATTTGATATGATATATTTGATATGATATATTTGATATGATATATTTAATATGATATATTTGATATGATATATTTGATATGATATATTTGATATGATATATTTGATATGGTATATTTGATATGATATATTTGATATAATATATTTGAATTTTAAATTTTACAATAAAAAGCAAAATAAGTTGCATGACAAACAAATTAAATGTTAAATTGTATGTGGCGCAAAACTATCGTTATGGTTTGAATGTTTAATAACTTTTTAAATTTATTTTTATTTTTTATTTTAGAATTTTGTGAAGAAAACTTGGCGAATTTGAAATGGAACACTACACAACAGCACAGCAACTAACAGTTGAATTTTATTTTAAAAATCAATGGTCAATTGTTTTGATGCAGCATGCTTATTGTCATTTTTTTAATGTGCATACTGGACCTTCAGTACCAACAATAAACTGCCTGGTTGCAAATTTTCGACATTATGGTACCTTAAGACACTTTCCATGTACCGAAAGACCAAGTACGTTCCAAACAGAAGCAAATATCTAACACGTTGTAGATAGTGTGCAGGACAGTCCAGAAACATCAACAAGATGACATTCAGCACAACTAGGGCTAATTATGGAGGTTTAAAAGCTTCAGTTACAGCTAATAGTGCTGAATATCGAACAATACTGGACAACTTTTTGAGGCCAGTTATAGAAAACCAACCACAATTGGGGCTCCAACAAAATGGAGCCACAGCTCACACTGCAAGGGACACAATGGCTTTGTTACAGAACCGCTTTGGCGAACCCATTATTTTGCTCAAAAGCGCTTTCAATGTTCCCATGTTCAGAGGATTTAATAGCGCCAGACTGTTTTCTTTGGGGTTATTTAAAAGAAATGGTGTATGTAAATAAGCCAGCAACCATACCACAGCTAAAACAAAACATTTGCAATGAAATTCAAGCCATAATATCAGAAACTTTATGAAAGTTATGCAAAATGTAGTGGAAAGAACATGAATGTGCAAAGTCAAAAAAGGCCACTACTTGCGGGATATAATTTTTTCACACATTAACTAAAAATGTTCTCCATTAATATACTGCATAACAAAATAATAATAATAATTAACCATCAAATAAAAAAGTTATAACACATTCAAACCATATTGGTAGTTTTATGTCGCCCTGTATGACAAAAATTTGTTGTAGAAAAAATGTCTTTAACAAACAAAAAATCTTTTAATGCAATTTTCATTGGATGAAATCTTTTGAGGTATTTCTTATTGGATAAAGAAAGTATTTTACAGAATTCTCTAAAAAGCTCAGTTTTAATGAGAAAAAGCATGAAACTCAGGGAATTTGTCAACAGTTTTCTGGGCAACCAGAGCAAAAAATTACAAGCAACTGGTGCATAATCTAAAAAAGATTCTATTAAATTGTTCACCAGTTTGACTAACAACAAAAAATCAAAATGCAGGAAATTCAATTTAATATTAAACTAAACATCTTTTTTTTTTAGTGTTACCTTATTTTAATTCATTTATTGAAAGTTTTTTTCTGTATAATTTTGTGAAAATTATTTATTTGTTTAAACTGATGAATTAAAAATATATGAGTTTAGTTTAAAATATTTAAAAATCCCAGAATCCTTAGAAGTTTTAATCAAAAATCTAAACATCAAATACTAACAAAAGTTGTGTACAATATTTCTTGAATAACATTTCAAAAAATTTCTAACAATTTTAAAATTTATCAACTCTTTTAAAAAGAATGTTTCACAATAAAATAAAAATCATAATAAAAATAAAATCATAACAAATATCTAATAAGTTTAAAAACAAATTTCGCGTCTCAAACTTTAAACAAAAAATTTTGAGTTTCAAACTTTAAAAAACAAATTTTAAGTCTAAAACTTTGAAAAACAAATTTTGAGTCTCAAACTTTAAAAAACATTACCTCTGGTACAAGACTAGCTAATGCATAACTGGATTTGGAGCTGATCTGCATTAACAATAAAACAAAGTCTAATAAAAATTACAATATAACAGCTCAACAGTATCAGTATCTCTCATACATAATTTCAAACAAAAACATTTTTAATTACCCATATCTTTTGTCCACTTGAAGAAAGTTCCTTTAATTTATCATGTATTGAATAATAAGAACATATATTTATGTTCATAGAAGAATCATACAAATGCTTTTTAATCTTATCTGTCATTCTTGCTTCATCAACAAATAAACTAGAAAAAAGAAAGAAAGAAGATTAAATTATAAATGATACTGAAATTTAATTAAAAATACGTTTTTACAAAATTAAAAATACATATATCTTGCGAACATATTTCTTATTTTAAGTTTTTAAATCTTGCTTAAAGTATCAAAAAATTGGTATATTTTCAAAATAAAAGTGTACAAAATGGTAACAATATAGGCATATACTATCATGGTAATAATACATGTGTAGCTTAACCCAGCAAGACCCAATGGTGACATTTGTCCCCACCTTTTCAAATTGTTCAAAAATTGTTGATAAAAGCAATGTCTTTAAGATAAACATTTTCTTTACATGATAAAAATAATCAAATACTATACAAAAGCCAAAAACCAACTAATAACCTCTAAAAAAATGATGTTTAAAAAAAAAAAAAACTTACTATATGTTATCTAAAGTAACTATAGCGTAAGACATAAATACTGGATTAAAGCTTATGTCAGAACCACGCATGTTAAATAACCCTAAATATAAAATAAAAAAAATTAAAAATAATCAATAAATACATAGTAATACAATATGAAAATGAAATTTTTCTTAACCATATTAATAACCAAAACACTTGATATAAATTATTTGATTAATCAAAACATTTAATAAATCATATTAATAATGAAAATACTTAGGAAAAAAAAATTAAACTAAAATATAGTATAATGTAAATATAAACTGCTCATGTAAGTTTATACCACATAACAGTATAATTTTGAGATTTAACTCAAAATTATACTGTTATGTGTAAACTGTAAATATCAATTTATGATTCATTTTCATAACAAAGTGGAAGATTAAAACAACAGTTTTTTAAAAATATATGACCTTTTTTTAAAATGTTAATTCCTCAAATTGTCTCAAATCTTTTTGTCGACTGTTGCAGACATTAAATGATCTCAGTACTTTAGGTTTAGTTTATGACAAATTGGAAATCTGCATAAAATAAAACTACTCCATTATCTTGGATGTAATCCTGCATATCATTTTTTGCAGTCCACACAAACTGCAGGGATAAGCAGATGAATTTTATTCAATGCCATAATAAAGAATAGCAATAATAAAGAATCTTTATAATAAATATTAAAATGTACTTCTCAATTACAATTCCCAATATGTCGACCAACTGTTTGATGTTGAAGTAATTCTCTTTAATAATGGCTAAGATGCATTTGTGCAATAAATACTTTGTTTACCAATTTGAAAAAATTTAAAACATTGTTTTCAAACAAAAGTTTCTCTCTTAGGTTGCGTACAAAATAACTCTTTCCCTTTCCAGCTCATTAAAAATACTTCAGGCAGTTTCTCTTTGAGAATCAGTTAAACACCGTTTTCACTTTATCTTTTTTTATTTTTTAAAACTTGAGAGCTTTGAATTCTTTTTCTGTGTTTTTTTTTAGTGCGAGCACTAAAACTTGCAAAAATGCAATTATTTATTTCACTTGTTTTGAAAGCTTAAGTGCTCCCAAGAAAAGAAAAATATATATATATTTTTTTAAATCAGAACAGATTTTTTTGTTTATTAACTTGATGAAAAATTAGTGTAACTTGACATTATAAATTTTTTAAAATTGTATTCACCTCCCCAAGACTGAAATCACTGTATGATCTCAGTCTGGGTGAGGTGAATACATGAGTCGAGGAAGCTACTAATTTTTCTTTTTTAAATTGATTTTTACAGAAAAAAGTAATTTCTCTTCTGTTCAGCCCTTTAACTCTGAAGCACAAAACTCAAAAAACAAAACTTAGTAATGAAACTTGAAAAACAAACCTTGAAAAACAAGGCCACTGCAAGTAAAAATACAAGTTTTGAATTTCTTGATGTCATTGTAAATCAATGGAAAACTATTACTAACATTTATTTATAAATACTTAGTTGTTGCCAAGTGTATTTTGAATACAAAGAAAATACCCTTTGCTTTATAAAAATGAAGACTGCAAAAAGAAAAAAAAAACGATAGAGTTCAGTACATCCAATAAGATGTGCTAAATTATGTATTTTTGAAATTAAAAAATCTTTTGGATTTCAAAACTATTAAGGAAGTAGAAATTGAATATGTTATTATACTTTTCTGTATTCATTTTTCTTTTATTTATTTTTAAAACTACAGAATGTTGCTTGATTAATGATGGCGTAGTAGTACAAAGATGAAGAAAAAACTGTTTTGTTCTATAACATAAAAACAAAGTTTTTATGTTATAGAGCAATTGCTTTTGCAAGGGTGACAAACCATGGTAAAAGAAAAATGCAAACAGAAACTGGTTTTTAAAATCAAACATGCCAGCATAATAATGATCTTCTAGCTTCAAGGCTCAAATTAAGTGATTGCGATTTGTGATATTTGGAAATGCTTCTGATCTTTAAATTTTTAACCTCCTAAAAACCATAAACTTTATCTTAACTAAACTCAATAGTTGTATTGATTCAATTAAAAAAAAATATACTGATTTTAAAATTATGATATAAAATCTCATTATAAAATCATTATTTTTATTATTATTATTGTTATTATCATTAAAAATTATGATTTAAACTTTAATACTTTAACTTATTTGATAAATCATCAGATAAAATTAGAAAAATAAAGCATACAGTACAATGTAATGTAAAAAACAACCGCAAATCACAACAGTCTACAGGAATTCAGCAGTGGTCAAACATTTTATATAAAAGAAATCGTGAAATAAGATATAAAATATTATACCTTATTTAAACAATTATACCTTACTTAAATCTTATTCAATATTTTTTTATAAACCAAATATAACCATTAATTTAATGCTTGCAACTCTCTTATGCAGATATGTAAAATTAAAGACAGATATGTATATAAAATTTAAGACAGATATGTATATAAAATTAAAGATAGATATGTATATAAAATTAAAGACAGATATGTATATAAAATTAAAGACAGATATGTAAATAAAATTAAAGACAGATATGTATACAAAATTAAAGACAGATATGTATATAAAATTAAAGACAGATATGTATATAAAATT
Organism: Hydra vulgaris; assembly: GCF_038396675.1. Lineage (NCBI taxonomy): Eukaryota > Metazoa > Cnidaria > Hydrozoa > Anthoathecata > Hydridae > Hydra > Hydra vulgaris. The sequence continues at coordinate 49,933,245 of NC_088922.1, forward strand.
AAAGACAGGAATTTAAAAACATATAAAAACTTCAACTACTTATAAGTTATTTTAAAACAAAAGCTCGAACATCTAATTTTAAAATATATATTATTGTTGTCTATCTTATTATTAATTAATTTCTAACTTGAAACATTTAATTTTTTAATTAAATTTAACTTACCTCAATTTAAATTCCTCAAAGTTTCCTTTTGAACAAAAATTGATTTTAATATTTCATACAATGCGCAAAAAATTATGGCGCAAATTTTTCAGACTCCCAGTAATTATCATTTTTTCCTATAACTTTTTTTTATATTGTTTTATTTACTTGGTGTTTAAGCAATAAATAATTCAAAATAATTAATAATAATAATAAATAATTAATAATAATAAATAAATAATTTAAAATATACAAGTTTTGACTGTTATTTTTGCAGTAGTAATTTTTTTTTTTTTCATTAACTTTTGCAATGTAATTAATTGACCGTTCCATTAAAATATACAAGTTTTGACTGTTATTTTGACTGTAAAATTCCAGAGAGGTATGTCACAACATACATAAATATGCCTGAGACATATTTTTTTGGGTTTGGGTCTTTCTTCCACTATAGTGTATAAACTTCTTTATTCAAACACTTAAAAAATGCAAAAATTAAAATTTATAAAAAAAAATTGTGTGGGCAAAACAGAGGGTGAAAAATAAAAATAATTTCATACATAAACATATTAAACCAATATATAATTTTCCTCACAGGCAACTTCATCAAGAGCTGATATAACAACTGCATACACAGACTTAGCTGATAACGTATTCCGAAGCTCCTCGACTTTTTTTTGCCATTTTTTACCTATAAGAAAAATTCATTAACAAACAAAAAATTTAATTTTTACAAAAAAGTTACTATATCAATTTTAACTTCTTTAATTATATTAAATAAAATCATATAATAAATTATATTATCTTTATTAATTTTTAATAAGCAATTAATTTTTGTTTTCATTTAAAAAAAAAAAAAAAGGTATGTACAAAGTAAATGTATGCATTTACAGACATTGCTTTAAAAAATGTTTTTAATAAAATAATTTATATATATTTTTTTTACTTTTATATAATCTCCTGTGTTTGTCATATTTTCAGAAGTTAAACAGTTTATCTTGTTAACAACCATTGTTTAAACAAAATACAGTAAATTTAATTTTTTGATGACATTAATATTAATAACTTTTTCATATTATATAGTAAATCAGATCATATCAGAAAAATAAAAAAAATGCAAAACTTTATTATTAGTTACTCAAATTAATTAACTTAAATACCTGAAAAATTATCTTCAAGGGCTAGTATCTCTGATTTTGGTTCATTAGGTTTATCATATTCTGCCCAAACTAAATCTACTAAGTTTTGATCCACTTGAACAAGACTCTTTCCTTTCAGCTCTTTTCTAAGTGTTCTCCAACCATCTAAAAAAAAATTAATTATGGAGATATCAAATAAGCTTTCAAAAGTCAAGCAGTTAACTACTCTTGGTTAAAAAAAAGAACCATGTTGATAAAAGCATATTGTGTGCTAAAGCAGGTTACTTAAAAAGGTTACTTTTTACGTTATCTAACATAAAGATTTAAATCTATAATCCTCTATCCTCCTATGTTTTTAGATTGGTTTATTGAAATTAAACTAGTTATATTTTAGCTTAATGTCTTTGTTAGCATATTATTTATTTTTTTAACAACATGTTACATTCAATTTGAATTCAACATGAACTGCCATTGATTATATAATTGATTATACTAAAAGTTCTTTGTAAACATAGAATTTTAATCCAAACATGCTATTTATATTTATTTTTATTTATGCTAGTGGAGTTTTATTACAATATTAGTTAAATAATATATTCTGAAGATAATTGTTATCTGTTTAGCTTAACTATTATTCATTGCGAATACTTGCTCATCAAATATAGTAATATCAGGTAAGTAGCAGCACTCCTCGCATGTTTCACCTATTTGTTGTTTGTGGTAAAAAACGGTTCATAACGCCTCTTTGTGTTAAAGAAAGACAAAATCAAGTACCCTTTATGTTAAAACCATTAAATTTAATTAAGGAAACTAACTAAACTTTATCACTTTTTTAAAAACTACAAAATTGCAAACAGACTGGAATGTTTTTAAAACATTTACAATGTTCTTTTTGTTTTTTTTAAAGTAAAAACATTCTGAATGTTTTTATTCTTATTTTTACACTGGTTACATATATCAACTGACAAATATGTAGGATGTGAGGAGTGTTCCTACATCAACTGACAAATGGGTAGAACATGTGATGAGTGCTGGTACATACTAACTGCTACAACTGATTGCTGCTACATATATATATATACATATATATATATATATATATATATATATATATATATATATATATATATATATATATATATATATATATATATATATATATATATATGTATATATATACATATATATATATATATATATATATATATATATATATATATATATATATATATATATATATATATATATATATATATATACATACATATATATTTATGCATACATATATATTTATGCATACATATATATTTATGCATACATATATATTTATGCATACATATATATTTATGCATATATATATATATATATATATATATATATATATATATATATACACACACACACCTACAAAACCTAAAAAATTGTTTGCAAATATAAAAAGTTGATTTTTGATGGGTCAATGTACAAAATTTGCTATTTAAGAAGTAAAAAGACATCTTTTTTTAGTTTCTATAAATGATAAGCTTCCAAAATTTTAAAAATTTACTGATAAGATACAAGTCAGTAAAAAATCATGGACTCGTAAAAATGGCTCTGTCTAAAACTTGAGAAATTCTACCTTAACTTCAAACCAGCAGTAACCTAGGATCAACACTTATTTTGATAAGAATTTTTTTTTCTACTGTTTTAATAGACTATATAAGAGTGATTTCCTAAAAAAAAAGTGGGTACTCATGGGGGAATTACAAAATCAGATCTATAAGATTTGCTCTAAATGCATACTTAAGTTTGTATTTTATGTTTTAATACAAAGTATGTAACAGTACTAGAAATAAATCTTAAATTAAGCCTAAATTAAACTCAGTTTTTAAATAGCCCTATCCCCCTCCTTTCAATTCATTTACTTTTTAACATGCACATTATTGCCCTAAATATTATAACCTAATTATTATATTATATTATATTATAATTATTATATTATAACCTAAAAAAAAAATTGTAATTGAACATTTCTATTTCCACAGTGTGCCAGGTTTTATGTCTGATGCACAAACACTCTACTAAACATATTTACAATCACTAACAAATCCTATCACTTGAGAAAATGTATGATTGGTGTAGACAAATAAAGAAATACATTTTCTATACATTTCAAACACTGCATAAAGAACATTATGCTACTTGTTCAACAGTTCGAGGAACAAGAAAGCACCACTGGTTTATACCACAATCATTAACTACTTTACAGATAAGACAGGTGTCATTGTACAATTTGAATACTCATGTAAATGTTTCTACAATGCTCTTCTTTCACCAGGAATTAATAACATGTGTTTATGATGCAAAATGGTTTATAGGCAATATTTTGGAAATATCTGAAGAAAATCAATATGTTCTTATCAAGTTCATGAAGGAGTCTATTTCCTTAAACACTTTTACTTGGCCACATAAAGAAGATATTTGCAGAATTCTGCAAAAAATGTTACAAAATTTATAGTCATGATATTAAATATTAAGGAAATTAGACTAAAAGTCTTTCTTATCCTAACTAAGGCTATTTAAAAACATTTTAATTCAGGCTTAATTTAAGACTTATTTCTAGTACTGACTATGAAATACTTTTACATATATACATAATTTGTATTACAATATGTAACACAAACTAAAGTACATCAACAACTCTATTTTTATTGTCTTAAATGCATTTTGAGCAACTTTCATAGTGCTAATTTTGTAACTTTCCTAGGTTAACGCTGGTTTGAAAAGAAGGCACAACTTCTGAAGATTTAGCCAGAGCCATTCTTGGGAGTCTATAATTTTTTACTGACTTATCTTATCAGTAAATTTCTAAAATTTCGGAAGCTTACCATTTATAGAAACCAAAAAATGTCTTTTTACTTCATAAATTTCAGATTTTGTATATTGACCCATCAAAAATCAACTTATTATATTTGAAAACGATTTCTTAGGTTTTTTAGGTAGCCATCATGGAAAAAATGTGACATTCAAAAATTCAATGTCAAAGTTTTATTAAAGTTTTGTTTTTAAAATATGGAGCTTCAAAGTATGAACAAAACATGTTTTTGCTACTAAAGTTTTTATTTTTGGAAAAACCAGAAATTTCAAATGAACTTTCAAATGAAATTTCAATTGAAATTTCATGAACCACAAAAGATTTTTATGCTAAAATTTTCAGGAATTGCTTTACTCATTGATATAAACCACCAGGTTTCATCAAACCTGAGGTGGCCCATTTTGAAGTCCTAATGTTTTGGTCCATTTGGCATGGAACGACCTATATATATATATCCTTATATCGTAGTTGAAAGAGACTTTATGGTAAAAAAAAGTCTCTTTCAACAACATTTAAGTGACTTCAACAGTTAAGCTACATTTTAATGTCATCTAAAAGTTAAAACAATTAAAATAATACAGAAGTACATTAAGTTTTATTATTTTTTTTAAAAAAGCAATAATAATGATTATTATTATTGCGGATTTTTAATTAACAGTGTTTTTATTTTTATTTTCTTATTATTTAATAGTTTCAAAACATAAAAAATGAGTGTTGCTACATCTTATAACCTGCTGCTACCAGGGAGTGCTGCTACATAGACTATCTTAAAGCCAACTACTACAAGGGAGTGCTCTTATATCAACTATCTTATAGCCTGCTGCTACAAAGAAGTGCCACTACATCAACTGAGGATTTGGTTTGGGCAATCATTTAAAAAAATCTTAAAAAATCATCTTAAAAAAAAAACTTTTAAGTTTTTAAACATTTTCTGGTCTGGTTTATTAGCGTTCTCTTTAAAACTACAGATAATGGGAAAAATTTATATATATATATATATATATATATATATATATATATATATATATATATATATATATATATATATATATATATATAAATATATATATATGTATATATATATATATATTTATATATATATATATATATATATATATATATATATATATATATATATATATATATATATATATATATATATATATATATATATATACATATATATACATATAAAACTATATTGTGAAATTCAAAAAATAATATAATAATATGATAATATATAATTATACGAATAAAATTATTAAAATGTTCCATAAAAAATAAACAATTGCATGTATTAAGATCTAGACAAGAATATAAGTCAAGAATATAAACAACAGGAACAAAATTAAAATAAAAAATAAAAAATTAAGGGTAAAAAAAAGATTGTTTAAACTTATTATTAATTATTGATGTTTTAAATTATTTTAAAATTACCAGCAAAACTAGATTTATTTAAAACCATCAAGAGAAATAAGTTTTAAAATTACCTAGTGAAATAAGATTTGGGTCAAAACCAATAACTGATCCATCCAACAAGTTCTAAAATCACAATTTCCTAATGATAAAACAAGAAAAAAAAAAAAAAAGGAAAAAAAAAGGCATTCTGAAGTTCAAAAATTAAATAATTAAATGAATAAAAAAATCTCAGTTAAAGTTCACTTAAAAAAGTTTAGCCATAGGTTGAGGATATCACTGCTCCTACATACTTTATTTGTATGTACTATACGTAAAAAATTCTATTAGTCTTTAGTCTGTTAGTTGCTACTTTCTTCTCCAATCTTTCTGTATTTTTTTCATTTAATCATTTTTTTAGAACCTTCCAACTAGTTCAAAAATAATTAATGATATTTTTAAATTAATAATAATATCATCATTGCTATAACTAGTGGGTAATTGTTGTAAAATAATTTGTCAAAAAATTGAATGAAGGAAAGCATTTACCTTATTTAGCCATTCTTCTTGTTTTAAAACACCTTCAAAACCTTCAAAAATTTAATAAGCTTTGTATTAATAACTTCCTAAACATTGTAATAATATTTTATAAACACTTGTTTTATTAAAACTATTAATTTATATCTTTAACTAAATTTAAATATTACATATTAAATAAAAATTAGTTTAAAGAAATATGTAGTTTTTTTTAAATTCAAAAATGTTACCATCTCTCATGAGAGTCCAATTTTTATCTAACTCTTTTTCTGCTTGCACATAATATCTTCCATCTGTCCACAATAATGCTTCATTTTGTGTAACCACACATTAAACTGATATATATATATATATATATATATATATATATATATATATATATATATACACACATATACATATACATCATACATACATATATCATACATAAATACATCATACATACATACCTACATACATGCATACATACATGATTGTCAAATTAAGATTAAAATTGGATCATTTTCCAAACATTTGGCTAGTTTTTTAATATGTTCTAGAACCTTTAAAAATAATTTCCCAGTCATCCAACTACTTGTTGGACTGTTTGCATAACCAATACAAACAAGTGGCCCTTCTCTTAACATATTATTATAAAACCTTGCTCTGGGAAATATACAGATAATAATGACTGGTAGAAAAAATTTTTCTATGGCATTTTCTATATACCATATAGTAATTAGCTACCCACGATAAGCAGACACACATTGTCCTACTTGTTTAGTTCGATGTTGTGCTATAAAGTTTGGCAATTGTAGTACTGTCGTTATGTACAGTACAGTCATTATGCTGGTTTCATCAATATTATTAATTCTATCAGGAATGAAACTATGTTTTTTTTAAAACCTTTTCATAGTTGTCAAAAAAAATGATTTACATTGTGCTGATTAAAACTTGTTGAACGAGACAAACTTGTATTTTCAGGTTTGTGAAGTGAAAGTTCATTGTGACGTTTCATGAATTTCTTTAACCACTTTATACCAGCTTGTTTATTTTCTCTCTTTTTTTATCTTAAACAACAACAAATCCCATACTTATAATATGCATGATCCAGGAAAAAATACGAGTAAACATTAAAACCACAAATTGCAAACGAGATATAGGTGTTCACATTCAAACTTATTATTTTCCAAACACACAACTATTCAAGTCAACAAAACCACACAAATAATAGGAATAACATTTACATCATATAAGAACTTATTATCCTTCAAAAAACTATTTTCAGCACTAGTCCGCCCTCACCTAGAATACTGTGGATCAATCTGTAACCCTGGACTTCTCAAAGACAAATGGCAAATAGAAAATGTGTTAAGAAGAGCTTCGAAACCAATCAATGGATTATATGATCTACCGTATGAACAAAGATTGTTGGCGTTAAATATGACAACTGTAAAATACAGGCTACTTCGTGCAGACCTAATCAACATCTATAAATGGTGCACAAATAACAATAGTGACAGAAGTCTTTTTGAAATAGATAGCCAATTTATTACTTGTGGACATATATATAAACTAAAAAAACAATCTTCGCGATTAAATTTATGTATGAACTTTTTTTTCTCTAAGAATAATAAATAAATGGAACTCTCTTCCTACTGACATTGTATCAGCGTTATCTCTAATAACGTTTAAGCTGTTTCTAGACAATCATCTAAAAAATGAATGACTTCTCTACAACTAATCCACATTTTATTTTCTATTAGTTATACAAACTCTGTAATTGTCAAGTATTATATAACTTGGTTGACAGGCAGTTTATGCCTACACAATTTATTGTAAAACCTTAATGTTAATAATTCACGGTAACTTATCTGGGCATAGGCAAAGTTTAGAAGCATAATGTTATGTTAATTCTCTTGCTTGTTTTATATTTCAAGATCTTGCTTGTTTTATATTTTCAAATTGTTTTAGAACTTTTTATAGGGTAGTCTTTCAACATACTCTCCTCATCTTTATTAAATGTTTGTGAAACAGTATACTTAGTTGTGAAACCTAGCTTGGTTTCGGATAAATCTTGTTCATATTTCTTCATTTGATAATGAAAAATATTATGTTTTATATAAGTATTAGCAGCTTGGTTCTGCTTCATAAAGCCATTTACAACTTGGAGAGCAGCATTAATAATATCTTCCTCCTTAATTTCTGTTTATCTTTTTTTCTTATAAATTTTTCTCTTTAAATAATAAGAATATAATCTGTAATGATGAAATATGCAAGAAATAAAAAAATAAAAAAACGAAGGTGCCCTAGGTGTTCAAAACTGCCCTGACAGCATCATTAATAACAAACAATTCCGAAACTAATGGTAAACTTAATTTTTGACATTTTCTGCTAAATATTAAATAATAAATGGTAAATAGTAATAAAATAGTATATGATTTTCTAAATAACATAAAACTTGTTACTTGCTAGAAATGCAGTCGGAAAAAATTTTTATACTTTATACCAAAATGTTTACACTTTGTCCTTAAAAACAAATCATATAGATTGTCAAATTTATTTCAAATTTCAGGTAAGAAAAGTTACAACTTTAAATGTTGTGTCCTCAAAATATTTAAATTTACTAACTTTAAATTAGTAAAGTTAATAAAGTTAAGAGAATGCTTCAAAAATGTATTTTTTTAATGCTGCCCCTGTTAAAAGCTACCCCCTTCTCCCCTAAATTTAAGGCTTTTACACTTCAACAAAACCTAATACAAAACCTAAAGCATAAAATATTGCTTAAAAATAAACTTCATTAAGACTTGGTTTTTTTAAATGTTAACATTAAGAAATCAACACTTTGCCAACATAATGCAACTTTGAGAATAAAATATCATCAAAGGATTATGTTAGATCTAAAATACTGCTTAGTTCTTGTTTAGCTTTTTTTCAATTAAATTTGACTCATCTGTAACTTTCTTTTTTGCTTTACATAACTTTTTTTGTTTATTTGACTCTTTTAAAAATCACTTTTCTGCATTAGTAGCAAACTTATCAGACTTGTTAGATAAGAATTTTAAGAAGTGTTTTTTGCACTGACATCTTTAATTCATTTATAACTTTCATTTTAATTCCACATGGTCACTTTTTAAAATTTTTGCTTTTATAAGTTTTCACAGTAGCAACTGATTGAACTTCTGCATCTCTGTGCTGATGCTGATACTTTCAGAAGTTTTTCTAGAAGACGAAAGATGGTCTTCAATATCATGTAAAGCTACAAGTGATTTCTTCTTCAAGTTTTCAACCAAAAACTTCTCTTCAAGAATCTGAACTAGTTGTCACTATTATTGGAATGAAAAAGGGTTTGATTCAGTAAAAGTAAAAATAAGGCATCTTGCATATCATTTCTGTGAAGTAAACTGAATTCCACATAAATCTTTTGAAAAATTTAATTTTATCAAAGTTATTTTTGAGAAAAACAGAATTAATTCCTACAACGCGTACATTTGCGTTTAACAAGGAGAAGGGTAATCAGTTTTAGCTTATAAGCCAACTACTTATGATGTTTATAAATCATTTTTAATTGTTTAAAATATTACAATTGCAATCTCACCAAGTTGAGTCTTTAATGCAGACAAAGGTGGTCTCTCAGTTTATCATAGTCCTGGAAAACAATTGCAGTGTTACGTTGTGTAAGTGGAGCTACTTTGATGAAGCCAATAATATCTTCATATCAATTAATGATCAATGGCATATTTATCAATGGCAATAATACTTTTTACTCAAGTAACATAGTAACAAATTGGTATTGTGAAACATGCATTGGAATGCGTTAATTCAAATCTTTTAGATGTGCAACTGCATATAAAATGATACATTAAACTGATTGCTGCAACTGCGTATAAAATGTTACTTTAAACATTTATATGTAAAAGGAGACTATGTTATGTTATTAAACAAATAATTATCTAAAATAATTTTATGCTACAATGTTATGTTTATATTTTGTTATGTTAATAAAGATTTAGTGTTATTTGTAATAAAAAACTGTTTTCAATAAAATGCATTTCATGCCCAATTTTAAAAGTGAATTTAAAATTAAATGATTATAAAAGATTGTTTATTCTTTAAAAATTTGGGTTCAGTATTTTTGCTTAAGGTAATCATTAAACAAATCTACCTAACATTTATATATATTTATGTATATATATAAATGTATATATATATATATATATATATATATATATATATATATATATATATATATATATATATATATATATATATATATATATATATATATATATTAGGTTGACAATATAAAAAAAAAAAATTCAAAAATTTTTAAATCTCAATACAAATTCAAAAAAGTCTTAGAAAGTTGTTTTTGACCACTCTAAGTGCTTAATGTAAAAATTGATTTTTAAGATATTTGTCATTTTTTCTATTTGTTTTTACTTTTTGTTAAGATTACAATTATTATTTGTTATGAACTAATAAAATGAATATTTCCTGCTCATTTTAATTTTAGAAAACTAATTAAATATTGCATTTATAGATCAAGATGGGAAAAGCAAAAACAAAATAAAAAAATCTTTATATAATTTAAATTCAAGTGTCAGAAGACCATTGTATCTATTCAAGTCACCTATTTCTGAATTCTCACCTTATCAGCTCCATACCAATGGAACAGTTTTAAGACATTACCAGTATCTTATCAGTTCTAGATCAAATCAATTTAAAAGCTTAACTACAAACTTTGCATGTGCAATTAGCAAAAATTTTGATTTGGTATGCAAAGAAATCACAACATGTCAGCGAGGAAATGAAAACTTTTGTCTCCTCCGAAAAATTATAAACCTCTAGAAACTATGCAGATTTGGCGACTATTTAATTTCTGAATTAAAAATTCAGAAAAAAAAAAGTTTGTAAAACTTCACAAAAAAAGGCAGCTTACGGTACAACAACAAAAACTTGGAAGATAAAAAGCAAACAACAAAAAAATATAGAGTTTCAAGTGAAAACATTTTAACATTATTTTGTACTATGTGGATTTGTATAATGATAATATTTAGATTTGATGTGTAGAGCATTTTATTATATATGTAATTTTTTTTAGAGTACAATGGAAGGTCTTTTTGATATTGGCGAAACAAACATAAGAACTAATCCATCAGAGTATTGGTATGGCTAAAACAAAAAGGCTATAATGGAAGATCTTTCATTCATTGAAGATCAGAGAAATGAAAAAGTTCAGTTCATTAGTCACATTAGAGATAAGGAATTAGAAACAAGAGTTGAAAGGAGAATGGAGAGATACACAAGGTATGAAGAATACAGAAAGAAAATCATTGCAGATGGTGTTTGTGAACACATAATTGAAAACGAAGAAGATATCACTGTATGCCTTGAAGTTGATGTCTTTCAGCTGATTATGGCTTGGAAGTGAAACCCAATTGCAAAAAAGCAAGCTTATATCTAAAAGGTATTCATTTGCCGTATTAAGTTGTTTTACCCTTATTAAGCTTTTATAAAAAAAACTTCTTTATAGTTTATATTTTATATAGATTCTAAAGATATGAGTTCAAAGCAGAGTGAAGACAGTTCTAACGAAATCCAAATATTCAAAGTGAATAAAGAAAAACAAACACATGCAACTGCTATTATTGATCATAATATTATTATAGCAGCAACAACACCTTATAGCAGTAACAACAAAGTGCAAGAAAAGGGATCAGTTACAGAGATTAAACAATGTTTATTGTCTGTGAAAGTAAAAAGAAGTTAGCCATATTGAAGAAAAATTGTAGCAGAAAATTAATTGTGACCGAATTGCTGTTTCGATTAAAAGCCCAGAATTCAGGCATAAAGATGATCTTCTTCTAGGAGTTGTACAAAGTAACACTGGAAAAGCACTTGATCAGGTTTTAGTTATACAAAATCTGTTGGAGTATTTTGAAGTACTCGACCAAGTTTTTGCTTGAGAAAAGAAAATGTTACTAAGATGTGTTTTATAATCAGAGGAAAGTTGGTTTATTTTTATAAAACAGGACTTAGTGAGATTAAGGTTTGATTAAATACCATTTACACTAAAGGCAACTTAAAGGATCTTGAATCTTACAATAACTTTGTTTGTTTTTTTATCAAAAACTTGTTGGCTCATCTCAAAATGAAAAAGAACAACAAAACATCCTATTAGTAATCAGACAACATCGCTAACTAATATCTACAAATATTTCCCAGAAAAAATTAAGTCATCTTTAATAAATATAGATTCAAATATTAAGAAAATATATTGTGCAGTTGTTTTTATTTTATATACCATTTTTTTTGAAATAATAATGCAAAAAACTGGTAAAAATGTGTTATTGGCATCAAATCCAAGTTTTACATAAAGCTCTTTCTCTTAGACTTTCGAGCTAAAAAATTGTATATGAACTTCTAAGTGAACATAGAACAGCTTTTCACATAGAAGTATTTTAAATTCCAAAAAAAGTTAAAAAGTTCAAAAAAAAAATTGTCACCCTAACCCTGATCCTCATTTGCATACTTTAGCATACTTTTCTTTTCTCTTTTAAAAGCTGATATTCCAAAATAAACTTTATAAAATTTAAATTAACATTAGTTTTCACATCTTTTTGACAACTAGTTGAAATAATCTAATTCTTGTTAAAAAATCAATAAGTGAATAAACTTCCTAACAAAAAAATACAAACATCTTAATTTTTTTACTGGAAAATTTCTAATTATTTGTTTTTTCTGCCTACAACTATGCGCGCATGCTTTTAGAAAACAAGAAAGCAAACATTCGCAAGCCATCTATAAAATGACCCTATTTTCCCAATAGCACACAATTCCATCGGTTTTAAGACCAGAGATTGGAGAAGATAAAATACTTGAATTTATTGCAAAACCACTATAGTTAAGATATGATTGTCACAGCCAAAATGATTTTGGATTTTGGTAGCTAATTTGAACATATATGTAATATATTGAAAGTATCAGTTGTCATATATGTAATATATTGAAAGTATCAGTTGTCATTTTTTTGTAATATGTCATTAATTGAACTAAAAAACAATTTTTTGACTTATATTGTTTTTTAAGTAGTGATCGACCGAAACCGAAATTTGAGCCAAAACCGAAAGTACCAAAATTTCGGTTCAGTTAAGCCGTAGCCGAAACTGAAATTTCGGCTGAAACCGAAGCCGAAATTTCGGCTGAAATTTGAAAATGAATGTTTAAAATCCCTGAACCTTTTATGATCACCAAATTAAAGCAAAAAAAAAACTATTTTACATATATCTAAGCAATCACCATGTAACATAGTTTGATAAAAACTATAATATGTCAAGACATTTCAATAATTAAAGGTAATAATTGAAGTATTTTCTCGACGAAATACAGAAATATAGAAGACCTATAGGTCTTATAACAGAGCACCGCGGAAGTGCATTTAACCAGGAAGTTTACGCCTATTTCATTACCGTGACGCAAAAATGTATCCTAAGCTCGTTTTGAGCCTGGATCTCCTGCTTCCAAGTCAAGCGCTCTAACCACTGCGCCACGGTCGCACAAGAAACTTCAGACCTTCTTTAAAGTGTGAATCAATTTTTGAGATTTATAGGACTGCCGGTAGTTGTATTGCTTTTTCAGTTAAGAGATTTTTTAGAGTAAACCACTTCTTAAATGTGATGCAAGTCCGCTAAGTGATTGAAGTTTTGGACTGTACGATCCATGAGATATTTTCAAATTGCAAGTTCTGTATTTGAAATCACTAACTGTCACGGTAAAATGATTCCATAAACCAGTTTTTTATTGATTATTTTCCGTTGTAAAATTTAGCACTGAGAAACTTTTGATGAAACTATTGCTTTGGGTTGCTTTACTTAAATGTTAATTCATTTTAAGAATGATTTGAGAATAGTAACTTAAAACTATTATGTAACGTGATTTCAATAAAAATTTTTACAATTGTTATAATTAAAAATTGATTTACTAACAAACGATTACAATTAGGAAACCGTCATGACCCCACTTATATTAAAACTTAAAAAAAATCTTATAAAAGTTTCGGTTCATTTCGGTTGCAGTTTGAACCGAAATTTCGGCCGAAACAGGAAAAGTAAACAAATTGTTGAAGCAGAAATTTCGGTTTCGGCCAAAGCCGAAAGTTTCCGTTCACTATTTTTAAGCAATAGCTTTATAAATATAGCTTTTAGAAAAAAGTATTATTTTAATAAACAATGCTCTAAATTTTATTCTGTACCATTTGGTATCTAATTAATGTTTGAAGCTTGTTTTATAAATTATTTATAATTATTTTTGCACTTTTAACCCATAAAAATGTCAAAAATTTTTACATTTTAAGACTTAAACCCAAGTGGGTCGGTTAAAACTGGTAACCACTGACTTTTTTCTTCATAAATATGTTTTACAGATCAAAAGCCAGGCACACACACATATATATATATAATTAAATTTTAGAAAAAACAACTTTTAATGGAACTTAAAGTTTCATGCCTATCGGCAATCATCAGCCATGAAGTACAAAATCAAAAATATAAAAAACCGTTTAAAAATTACAAACTATGGTAGAATGAGTTCTGACGTTATATTACAAGAAGACATAATGGAAAACTAATCTCTGCTATCAAGTAATGAAAGGAGAAATTTATTTTTGTGTCTGCATTGAGAAACTAATTCGCCTCTTTTGTTTAGCAGATTGTTCCCTTTGTAAAATAATATTTCGAATTTCTCATTTAAACAAAGCTTACAAATTTTTGACGCAGGATTGTATGATTTACAGCGTTTAATAATATTCCATTTGATTGAAGTTGTAAAATTGTTTTCTTTTAACTCCCATACTTCCTTAGACAACTCAGTGTGGTTTTTGTAATTTTTTATGTTAAAAGATTTTTGATGGTTCGCATAACGTAGCTTAAATGAGGTTTTGCTTATCCCAATGTATACTTTATCGTTGTATTGAGGTTTATTTGAGCTTACGGGGCTTGGTAAACAATATTGTTAGGCAAGCAATTGTTGTTCAGTGGACAAAAACATTTTTTAATGCAATTGCAGGCTTTTTCTGATAGTTTTAGATCACCATATAAAATATTTTTGTTGTGTAAGTTGATAATAGATTTGATGTTTGGCATACAGGAGTAGCTTATTTTAATTGTGTTTCTGTTAAATATTTTGTGTAATTGGTGGTTTTTAGGAAAATGCTTGTCAATCAGGGTTAAATTGACCAATTTTGGTTGTAACATTTTTACTAAATGGAGGATTGTACCAGATTAAGTTTTGTTTGCGGTTATTTTTTGGAACATTATTTATGCTTGGTTTATATGTCAATTTATAAATGTATCCCGATTGCTTTAATGCATCATCATAAAGGTGCGTCGATTTATTAAAAATAACTTCACTTGATGAGTTTTTGTAATATGTCATTAATTGAACTAAAAAACAATTTTTTGACTTACATTGTTTTTTAAGTAGTGATCGACCGAAACCGAAATTTGAGCCAAAACCGAAAGTACCAAAATTTCGGTTCAGTTAAGCCGTAGCTGAAACTGAAATTTCGGCCGAAACCGAAGCTAAAAACAGCTAACCCGTCATCTCGATATAAACCAAAATCATTTTTGTTGTAAAAATGCGAAAGTTGATCTAAAAGAAAAATCCCAACTAGTTCGCAAACTTCTGCGCCATCATAGGCTCCCATGGTAACATCAAACAATCCTGCTTTTTTCTTAATCCATGATATGCCATCATTAAAAATGAAAGATTTTCTTGCATGACGTATAATGGATTTGCTTTGCTCATCTATAATTATATGTTGCTCGGCGAAGGCAATTGCTTTATTTAGCATGTTTTCATCAATTGACGGATAAAAATCATTTATGTCAAATACTAAAAATTTACAAAGGTGTTTATCATCAATTTTTCAGAACCAATTTATCACATTCTGCGTATTTTGCCATTTCTAAATGCAGACGCAAAAATAAATTTCTCCTTTCATTATTTGATAGCAGAGATTAGTTTTCCATTACGTCTTCTTGTAATATAACGTCAGAACTCATTCTACTGTAGTTTGTAATTTTTAAACGGTTTTTTATATTTTTGATTTTGTACTTCATGGCTGATGATTGCCGATAGGCATGAAACTTTAAGTTCCATTAAAAGTTGTTTTTTTTTAAATTTAATTATAAAACGCTCTGTTTTTGAAAAAATATATATTTTCTTAAATATTGAGCACTTTACAACAATCAAGAGTTTAGTATTTTTAATACTAAATCATACAACAGCAATATATATATATATATATATATATATATATATATATATATATATATATATATATATATATATATATATATATATATATATATATATTGATATATTGTAGTAAATAACCAAAATTGTAGTATTTTTAAAAAACTTAGTTTTAATTAAAAAAGCTGTCTTAAAAGAGCTGGTTTAAAAACATTTAAAACAGACAGCTTTGTTTTATCACTATGATCTTAATTCACTATCAACTTTTATTTTTCATTACTGCAAACTTACAATAACTGTTGAAATAATGCACATAAAAAAGAAAAATAAAAATAAAAATGTACCTGAAGATCCAGTAAAACCAGAAATAAATTGTCTTCTTTTGTGACATGGAGCTATATACTCACTCTAAATATTTGCATATACATAAATTAGATAAAAAAGTTTGTATTAATTTTTTTGTATTTACTATAATATGCAACTTCAAAAATCTTTTTTAAAAACTATGATTTTATTTTGGAACTAAATTAATTTATATTATTGGAGTGTACATACATTAGCTATATCAGTTAATGTAGATACACTCCAATATACCTCCCCAGGTAAACACAGTGTTGGGAAGCAGAATATGCAGGGACAGGGTGGGTGTATGCAGTATGGGTGCCCAAAAAAAATTTTTTTTTTTAAATTTTTCTTTTGCCTTTTTAAATAGAAAAAACAATTTCAGTTTTAAATGCAGTAGTATATAAATAATTTTCAATTTATTTTAGCTACCTCATTTACTCTTCAGGTCAATAAAATGAATTAAAAAGAAATTGCTTTTTTATGTAATGACACAACTGTCCTTCGGTTACTAACTGAACATTAGTTTTAAAAAAATGAATGTTGTTACAAAACTTAATTTTAAAAACTTGTTGCAAAATTTTATAACAATGAAATGTATAGCAAACTGCTTATGTTAATAAATGAACAAAAGTAAAAAAATTTCAGTCCTAATAACTATCACGCAAATTTAATTTTTTTAATGAACTTTTGATCTACTTACTTTACTTAGTACTTTAGGTACTCAAAAGCATATCCCCCCCCCCCTCCATGCTGCTGAAAAAAAGCGGTATCCCCAAATAAACTCTGGGTTCTTGACTGATATGTATAAAAAATTTAGTAAAATTTTTTTCTTAAGTTTTTCTATAAAAAAAAATTGCAAAAACTATAACAAGAACACAGTACCTGATGATTGTCACCTGAAGGAATAATGTATGCAGTGAGTGTTTCTGGAACAAATTGTTTATTGTGCATTAAAAGACGTAATTGCTTTAAAAATTGACCAGTGGGTTTAGACATTACTTTTGTACTTAAAAAAATAACATGTTCATTAAACCAGCTTAAGTAACTCAAAAAAATTAAAAGTTGTATATAACTAATAATAACAAAAATAATAATTAATAATAACATTTTACAATTGCAACATTAAAAATAAAAAATGGTTATCTTAGATAAATAAGTTTAGAACAAAGCAAAAAAAAACACACTCAAAGACGAAAACAAAAACAAAAAAACACTCAAAAAACATGTTTATCCTCAATTAATTATTTTACATTTGTAAGAAGTTAATTTATTTTAACAATATCTGGAGGTTCTACAATAGATAAGCATCGATCAACAAACTCTGTAAAAATGGGAATTTGCATTGCATTTTCAAGATGTTTTTCTGGTGTTTTTGAAGCATCAATTTCCATTAGTATACTTTTCAAATGTTTGTTTGTAAGCATATTTTTTAAATGTTCTGAAGTCTCTAAATAATACATAAGGAAAAAGTTATTTTTTCTAGAAGTAAAAAATTATTTAATGTTAAGTATAAAAATATATAATTACAACTATTATTACAAAATTAAAACAAAACAAAAAAATAAAAACAATAATAATAAAAACAAACAAAACTACATAGTGTCATAATAAAACTAGCATGGATATAACAATCTTGCATAACAATGTTGCATGGTAATAATAACATTGCATAGTAATAAAAACTTGACAAGAACAAAATTGCTTAGTTGTAAAAATATTGCAAAATTGCAAAAACAATGAACTATAGAACATTGTTATAATGTAGTAACATTATAACAATGTTCTATAGTTCAATGTTGCATTGTAATAACAATGTTGCATTGTAATAAGAACATTTCTTGATAATAACTATTTTATGGTTGATAACAATGTTGCATTGAAGTAACCACATTTCTTGAAAATAAAAACAACATTTTTTTGTTTATATTTTAATAACTAAGCTTTTTCATAAAAAACAGGCATTTTACTCTATCGAAAAACAGAAAACATCAAACTGTTACTTAAAAAAAAACACTTCATATCTACTCCCCTATTTTTAATGAATCAAATTTGAAAATTGAAGGAAAAATTATGAATGTATAAATAATCAAAACATTAATTCTAATTCCTAATTATTTTTTCTAGTTCTGCTGATTTCCAATTTTTTTTTCTTGTTAAAGAAATTTTTCTTTATTTAACCATGATTTAGCAGAACTGAAAAAAAAAAAAAAGTCTTTAATTATAACTTAGAAAAATAAAACATATTCTACAACAAGTATTATTAACAAAAAAGCATTTTAAACTAAAAGTTAAAATATGAAAAAACAAAATTTAATATTACTACAAGTTAATACGATTTCATTGTTCCAAAAACACAATTAAATAATTTTAAATACCTAAAAAAGACTGATATCACTAATTATTGGTAATTATCTAATTATTTTTTTATAAGACAAATATAAACCATTATTTTAAATTGCATAACTGTTTACAAACCTAAATTTTGTAAAACTTCAGGTCGCAATATATCTTCAGACATCTCACTTTCAATCTTTTTATCAACTAGTTGTACAGCCGAATTAACAACTTCATTTATATCTTTCGATGAACAAGAATCTTAAAAAAAATAAAACACTTAGAAAATTAGACATTAAAAAATTACAAATGGGTTTGAAATAAAAAATTAAATCTTTGTTACGATATTATAAATAAGATATAAAAAAATTGAAATCTAAGAATAAAATGTATAAACCTTTATGTTCTTTGTAGCAAACTAGTGAACAGCTAAAAAAAAAGTTTTTTTATCAATTTATATTAGAAACTATCAACACTAGTTGAGACCAATAAAAAATAAAAAATTTATATTAGAAACTATCAACACTAGTTGAGACCAATAAAAAATAAAAAATTTATATTAGAAACTATCAACACTAGTTGAGACCAATAAAAAATAAAAAATTTATATTAGAAACTATCAACACTAGTTGAGACCAATAAAAAATAAAAAATTTATATTAGAAACTATCAACACTAGTTGAGACCAATAGGAACAAAATGATAATAAAATAAAAAGTGATATTTATTAGAATTAAAAAAAAATTATACAACAATACAAGAATAACATAAATATAACACAAGAAAAGCAATTTTGAAAAAGTAAAAAAAGTCTATTAATAACACTTCAAGAGTGTGGTTCAACCTTATGACTTTTAGTGCATAAGATAAGGGTTCCTAATATTGTGCCACAACCCTATTACATATATATAATGCAGCTATTACTAATCATGGGTGTTTGATTTTTCTGTCCGGTAAATCCGTCTAATAAAAAATTTTAACAGACAGAAATAATGGAAAATTTCTATTTAAAATTTTTAACGAACCGATAACTTTTTTTGTTAATTTCCATTAACAGCTCAATTAAAAAGTTTATTAATTTTAGATGAGTATGTCAAAAAATTAAAGTCAGGAACAAAAACAGCTGCTTATCAATCCTTATATTTAACTAGGTTCATATCTTCTTTACTGGCGCAACATATGTCCAGAGCTTGGTTCGAACCCATGGATCTTTTGCTTCTAAAGCAAGCACTTAAACCACTGCGCCATGGCTGATCAAACGGCTAGTTAAATATAGGTTTTATACATTTTGTTCATAGTTTTGATCCTTGGGCTAACATAAAAAGTAGGACAACTAAGTACTAGGGCTAACATAAAAAGTAGGACAACTTTCTAAGTACAAGTTACCCAGGATATATTGGAATATAAAGGCAGCATTACATGAAAAGTTGACAAGTGAACTAAAAAATGTAGATAGTGTAGGATTCACCACTGGACATCTGGAGATGTAGATTCATTCATTACTTTAAATCTGCATTATACTAACAATGATTAGACTTTGAGAAAGTTTGTTACTAGCTGTGAAAAGTTTTCAGGATGTCAACATATTATGTTGATATAATGTGAAAAGTTTTCATGATGTCACTGCTCAACATATTATGTTGATATAATGTGACAAGTTTTCAGGATGTCACTGCTCAATATATTGCTAATAGAACAGACAAAATGATTGAGTCAGTTGATGACTTGAAAGCAAAACAAAAAGTGATGATTATTAATGCTGCTAACAACATGATAAAAGCAATGCTTTCAAAGCATGCTTTCAACTCATGCTAATTTGTGTTATTAATTTGTGTACATAAGATACTTGTTAAGATAGAGCATTAAAAACAATGCAACATTTAAAAACATTGAAATGTTTTAACAAAAAACAATGATTTATTTAAAGAGTTTAATAAAATTCAAAAGGCTCTTGACATCTGCATAAAACAATCTATTCTAAATCTCATCAATCATTCTTAACCTGTCAAGAAATTAAAAAAGAATTTGATAAACTTTATGGTTGGATTTTTTAAATTACTTAGTACCTAAATTTCTATTCATAATATTAAATTAATTATTAATTACTTTTACAGTGCCTAATATTAAAGTAATAATAAGTAATTGCTTCTGATAAAACGCAATGGAACAGCAACCGCATGATGAATCAATATTGAAATTAAACCTGCTCTAGTATCTATTATATATAGACACTCAGTAGTTATTACAAAAAAAAAATTAATACCAGATGCTAGTCACATTGTTATATTAAATCAAATTTTACTGATCTTGACAAAATTTAAAAAAATAAGTAATAAGTTTTCAGCTGATAACATTCCTACGATTCAAAATGTTTTAGCAGCATTTTATAACATTATACTAGGCACATTATAAATAAAAAAAAATGAAGATATCACTTTACTACCAACCATAAAAGCTTTTATTGAATTAAAACTATAACAAAATTTAAAAAAAGCTTGCTGAAATTGAAAATAAGGTGCCAAAATGTGGTTCAGAGGTTTTTAATACACCCATATTATTGAGGAGCTCCACCCATATTATTGAGGAGCTCCACCCATATTATTGAGAAGCTCCACCCATATTATTGAGGAGCTCTACCCATATTATTGAGGAGCTCCACCCATATTATTGAGGAGCTCCACCCATATTATTGAGGAGCTCCACCCATATTATTGAGTAGCTGTTTTAAAAAAATTTCATTAACAAAAACATTCAAAATAATACAATATTTAGCTATTCTTTCAGTGTTTTGAATCAATCCAAAGGTAAATTGTTGCCATTTACAACTCCAACTTTGGAAAAGTTATTTTAGTAATGAGCACAGAAGATTTTTAATTCATGGAGTAAATTGATTTTTGTGTTGCTGGTTTGTAACAAGTCAAACACATTGTATATAACTTCCACAATATGACCTGTAAAGTCTTTAATAAAAAAACTAAACAAATACTTGTAATCAAAATTAAAAAATTTGGATAAAAGTTTTTATAAATATAAAGTATATTATAACTTTTTAAGAACATTTTACAAACTAAAGTACACAAAATAAGTCTGCATCTTTATACAATATACCGTGATACCAACCTTCAGAATTAGGGTCAGCATTAAGCAATGCCAACATTTTATAAATGTATACATATATATATATATATATATGTATATATATATATATAAATAAAATATATATATATATATATATATATATATATATATATATATATATATATATATATATATATATATATATTAGTGCACTCATAATTTTTATATTTATTCAACTTCAAATCAAAATAAATCTAACTTTAAACTAAAATTAATGTTAATTTCAAACCACTTTTTTTTAAATAAAAGGTGAGAGCAAATAAAATAATTATATGTCAAATATTTGTCAACCTGTTTTTTGTTTCCATGAATCAATTAAATGTTTAATGACTACTCTGAGTGAAAATAAGTGTACAAATAATTTTTTGTATTCTTTTTGATTGATTTTTGTTAATTACTCTCTCCTGATTGATAATATTTTAATAAGTAATATAAATTTAAGCGACAAAAATGTCATTTGAAATACAGTTAGTTAAAATTTCAAAATGATAACAACAAAAACATAGGTTTAAAGAGCATATCAATTGAAAAAAAGTGGCAAATTATTGGCATGCACAAAAGTGGTCTCAGCAATCAAGAAGTCAGACCTCAACTTAAGATCAACGAATGTAGCTTTAGAGTAAGGCTCAAAAACTATAATGAGTTTGGCACAGTGGAAGATAAAAGTTGCTTTGGTCGTCCTAAAAAAATGTCAGAAAAGGGATAAAAATAAAGCAATTATAGACACAAACCAAACATGAGCATAGCTGAAATCGCCTCAGACCTGAACACAACAATGGATGCACACTAAGTTACAACAATTAACAAGCTAATGAAAAAAAAAAAAAAAACTCAATATGTACCTTGCAACAAAAAAGCTATTATTAAGCATTGAAGACCATCTTAAGCAAAGAAAATGGTGCAAAGTAAGAGCTGCATTGTTTGATAAAAATAAAGAAATATTTTTTTATATTTGACACTTTGTAATTCTGTTTTCTTTTATTATTAAATTAAGAAAAAAAGAATAATCAGTCTTTTGTTGTATTATATATATATATATATATATATATATATATATATATATATATATATATATATATATATATATATATATATATATATATATATATATATATATATATATATATATATATATATATATGTATATAAAACAACAAAACATTTATATAAAACAACAAAAACCAGGAATAAGCTAAATGCTAATCTTTATAATATAACTTAATATTGCAACTCTGAGTTTCACGTGTTACCACAACCTTCAGGCAAGTAGTAAATTTAAATTTTGCTACAATATGTTTAGCGGAAATTACAGTAGGGCGGTCCAGAATTACATAGTAAAAATTAAAAGTGTTCCTAACCACTCTTCACAAGGCTAACTTTGTTCTACTATATAACCGTGCAAAAAACTGGACCAATTTGAGCAATTTTAGGGGTCAATAGGATTTTAACATTTTGGGCAAGCACCTAATTTTACGGCATGTTTGTAGCAGAAATCACATTGTTGAGTGTTTATACACGATTTTTAGTTTTGTTTTTCTGAACAGCACTTCTGGGACACCATACATACATAATTGTTCTAGTTCTTTGTGCAATTTGTAAACAGCAGATTTTTAAACAGCAAACAGCAGATTTGTAAACAGCAATTTTTAAAAATTATTTGCCATCAGCAAATAATTTTTAAAAATCGAAATTTTTTAAATATATAAATATAGTATTTTTGAATTTTTATTCTGACTATAGAAGAAAAGCTTAAAAGGTTAGTAATTTGCATCAGCTGCTTTATGGACATTAGGGTGGCCCTTATTTTTGAAGTTTTAAAATATCATTGTCTGACCCCTCAGATGAGTTCCAATATATAAAAAAATAATTCAGGCCAAATATGAGCAGGATTGAACAATATTTAGAGGTAGCTCAACTAAGCTTTAGTTTTGTGAGAATACCAAAATCGGCGAAAAAAAATTTCAGGTTCTTTTCAATAAATGATTTTGAATATTAAATGAATAAATATATTTCAATCAATAATTTGAACTAGATATCATGTTTCAATAATGTACTAATCTAAAAAATAATTAAATATAAAATTATAATAAATATAAAGGTAATAACGCATAAAAAAATGTTCTTCAATATATCTAAATAAATAATTTATAATTTTCCTCAGTAATTTTATTAATTCATAATTTTCTTCAGTCATTTTTTTCAGTAAACAAAACTAAACATGTAATATAATTTAATATTAGCACCTATTGGGCATCTTATATAATATTTAAATAAATCTTGTGCTAGTTCTTTGTAGCCATCTTGTATTATGAATTTCTTCTTCTACTGTTGTTTGTTAATTAATCAAAATAAAATTTTTATTTAATAGTTATCAATAATCACAGATATTAGCAATCAGCAAAGGTTAGTATGTCAATTTAATTATAAAATATATTATGTTACATATATAATTATATGAGGGAGTCTGTATGACTGTAGATTTCATTTTGTATTATTGCATGGCATGTCAATGGCATGTGTAATTTTGTAATTTGTTTATGCCAAAAATTGCATAGTTTAATATTATGTTATAATATTATGATGATTAGTATAAATCTGTTTGGCATTTTCAGATGGCATTGCGTTCACAAATTTATCTTGTTAGCCCTGCTGAAAAAATTGAAGGTAGTAAATTGCCATCAGGGAAGCAGGTTCTTGGTCACTTTCTACATCTCCACAATGTTTTGAAAGAGGATATTCGAAAGGCTGCAACCCACGCTATTGAGAAAGTTGAAGATTTCTGGTTTCGAGCTAAAATTCCAACCAGGCATCATCAAGATTCCATCAAAAAGCTTGAGCAATTATTCTTCGAGTGGAAAAGTCTAAAGAAAAACAAGAGCCGCAAGACCGAGACTCAACAAACAAATGAAACCGCATTTTCAGCCGCAATAGAAGAACTGTTCGACATTGCACATGCTGACGCCATGGAGCTAATTGAGAATCAAGAAGATAAGGTCTTTCTGGAATCTCAAAGAAAAAAAGGACAACCTGGCTGCATGGGCGGAATCGATAAGGTTCTGCTTCAACAACAAAAAAAGCAGAATGAGAGAAAGCAGATATTGCAAAAGAGAGTACATCGATCTCAACTTGATAAAAACACCTTGCTAGATAAAGCTGTGTTGGAGAGCAGCAGCGCTGATTCAGAAGAAAGTCAGTCTGAACCTGAAGATGAGGATCCAGTTCTAAGCACAAGTACTGTTACTCCTTCTTATTCATCACGAAAGCGAGGACGCCAAAGTGTTGTTTCACCACAGCTGGCATCTATGCTTGATAGAAATAAAATGAGCGACAGGGCTGCTATGATGGTCATCGTTGAGGCTTCGAGGGCTCTTGGACAAGACGCTGAATCACTCGCTTTGAATAGATCAACCATCCAACGACTCCGTCGGAAACACCGACAGCAAATTGCCTCCGGAATCATTCAACATTTCAAGCCAAATACTGCTCTTACTGGGATGGCAAGCTGATGCAAGATCTGACTGGAACAGAGAAGGTGGATAGGTTGCCCATTCTTGTCACAACAATGGGGAAGACAAAGCTTTTGGATATTCCAAAGATTCCTGCAGGTAATACATAATGGTATAATATATAATGGTATAATATATATGCCTACTTTTATTTTAGTTAAATGTTTTTATAAATTTCGAAATCATTTATTATTATGAAATGTGAATGTGAAATCATGTCAGACAAACTTTAATAAAGACTACTATAAATTACTTTTTAGGCACTGGACAAGACGAGGCCAAAGCAGTCTATGATGCTATCCAAAAATGGGAGCTGGAAAACTTTGTCCATGGTATGTGTTCTGATACAACCTCTTCCAACACCGGTCGGCTGTCTGGCGCTTGCGTTCTTCTCGAACAGCTACTAGGGCGGCCTCTACTGCACTTTGGTTGTTGACATCACATCATGGAACTGGTATTGGCTGCTGCTTTTTGTGTCTGTATGGGACCCAGTAAAGCTCCAGAAATACTCATTTTCAAACGATTTCAAGCACAGTGGTCATCCTTTGACCAGGAAAGTTATGAAGATGCCTTTTCGGATGATGTTACCTCAGCTGAACTCTCCGAAGTCAAACATGTAATCATTGTTTTCTGTGAACAGCAGCTGCAAGATCATCAGCCACGAGATGACTATCGCGAGCTGCTCAAACTGATGCTCATCTTTTTAGGAAAAAAGCCTACAGATTGGAAGAATTTTCGAGCGCCTGGGTCAATGCATCAAGCTCGATGGATGGCGAAAGCCATTTACAGTATAAAGGTTTGGCTGTTTCGATCACAGTTTAAGCTGACCTTGCGAGAGTCTCGTGGCCTCCTACGTGTGAACATATTTCTTGCAAAGGTTTATATCACGTTCTGGTTTTTGGCGCCTCTGGCTTACAAAGCCGCTAGGAATGATCTACAACTTATTCAACAACTCCAGGCTTACCCTGATCAAGATATTGGTGCCGTAACATCACGCAAGCTTGCGGGCCATCTTTGGTACCTGTCAGAAGATTTGATCCTTTTCAGCCTCTTCGATCCAGAAGTGGATTTCACTACGAAGCGCGAAATTGTTAAAAGATCATTAGAACAGGAAGGAGAAGAAGTACCTTTGAAACGTGTCGTGGTGGACTTGGCGACAGTACAACAAAAGACGCTTCCTGATTTTGTCTCAAAAAGAAGCAGAAACCTGTTTTCTATTCTGGGCATGGCAGATGGATTCCTGGCCGAAGATCCTGAATCATGGAACAGGAGAGATGACTTCAAGGTTGCAGAGGCAATCGTGAAATCCCAGGCAGTAACAAACGACCATGCAGAACGAGGAGTTGCCTTGATCCAAGATGCAACAAAGTCTGGCCGATTTAAGAGCGAAGAACAGCTGCAATATGCTCTGCAGGTTATCGAACAGAACCGGGCAAACTTTCCGAATGTGAAAAAATCCACCTTACTTCACAATTAACTAGTTCAACTAAGTGAAGATGTGTAACTTTGTGTATTCTATTGTTTCTGTGTTTGTCTCTGTAATTAAGAACTGTTTTTAGTAGTTAGAATTAATTTTCTGTATGAAAATGATGGCAAAATGTGCTGAATTCTGTCACAGACATCAAAAATTCGTATATGAGAAAACTTTGACGGCGTTGAGCCACCTCTAAATATTAATATTTTTTTATGAAACTTTACACATAATTTTTTTGTATGAAATGGAACCATTTAAAATGGTCAGACTTAACATTGCTCTTATTTAATTTTTTATCATCATATAAGGGCCACCCTAATGAACATATTACATTTTTTTTTTTTTTTTTAATTTTTATAATTCACCTCCCCAAGGCCGAGAAGGCCACTACAGATGAAGAGGCTACTTGTGGTTATAACCCTCTCTCAACTCTTTAACTCCGAAACACGAACCTTGACAAACAAGTCCGCTGCGCGGAGAAACAAGTTGACATAGTTACATATTTAACATAGTTAAAATTAATTAGTTACCATGAATAGTTAATTAATAATCCATTGCTTATTAAATACATTAGTGTAATATTATCAATTTATCAGTCACATATTGAGGCCTTAAACTAATTGTTGTTGTTTTTAAAATAAAATGAACATTGAACATTTGAACATAACGTTCATAAACAGTATGAAAATATTTACTATTTAGTATTTTTTTATATCCACAAGTAGGTACTTAATTACATAATGGCAGCTGCAACAAGAAGTTCTGCTGAAGTTTGGCTTGCCGGCAAGGCCACCAACCAATTCTCTTCAACAAGATTGGCTACAAACGGTGATGCAATCTGCTGCTTCCTCTTTTACCACCTCGTAGAACACCTCACTGTGAAGGACCGTATTAATCGCACAACTAAAGATATCAATATGATTTGGAGCAAAGCAAGAATTCTGACTCAGAGAATTGATTCTGGTAAAAGAAAACTGAAGAAGTTGTATTGTGAATATCAACTGTTGAAGGTGAATAGGGCGAAAGTATATGAAAGCTGCAGATTTAAAGAGCAAATGTTCAAAGATGACCAGATGAATCTTTTTGACCTGGCCACTAAGAATGCTTTGGACATCATGACAAACAATGAAGACAGACAATTCCTAATGATGCAGAGAGAAGATGTCACCAGTTCAAGCATGGCTGGAGTGGATCGCAATCTTGCAAAGAAGAGAGCTCCTATAGAAGCTAATAAAAATCGAAGACTGAAAGAAACAGAAAAGTTGCACCAAATAGAAACATCTAGTCCATCTAGTCCATTTGCTTTGCATATCAGTTTTTCTTCTTAGTCTGAAGATGAGGGTTCTTTCCTTAAAACCTAAACAACTGAAAAGCGTGATAGCAACTCCAGAAGTCACAGGGGCTTTAGATAGACTAAATCTTCCTGATCATGGAGCTATGTATGTTGTTGCATCAGTAGCAAAGGCTTTAGGCCATCCTCTTGACCACCTGACACTGTCTAGGAGCACCATCAGAGTCCAAGAGTTTTCTGTTGAAAGGTCCAGAAGCATGGGAATTGGATGCTTGCTGCCAAAATTTGAAAGATTGAGTCAACAAGATGAAGGTTGTCAATGATGGCGCAGAGCCTGGCCTTGCTCTTATCCAGAAATATAATGAAACCCTCACCAATGATAAGGACCGAAAACAGTTTCTGCTTCATTTTGTCCAGCGACATCGCCAAATTTATCCATCTTCTTCTAAGGCAACCATAATCGCGGTAGATGACATTTGATGGGGCATTACTTATATGTCATACTTTTGAAGTCAATATTATAACAACTTTTCATTTAAAATTTTAAATATTAAAATAAGAAAATATCAAATGAAATTTTACTCTTTTGACCGTATAGACCATATACATGAAAAGTCAAAATTTTTATTGACCCCTAAATATTGTCTGATTTGCTTCAAATTTTTACAGAAATTCTCTAATATTATATGAAACAAGATAAGCCTTATGGAGAACAGAATTTCCAAACTTCGTTTTTTTGGACCACCCTAACATTATGGTTTATATTTATATTTTAGATTGTTACGGGAAGAAAATTGTTTAGTAGTTAGGTTAATGTTATTATTAATTCATTTTTAGTTAGCTATATTTATTTTTAGTTCCTCAGATTTTGGATACAATATAATAGCAAATTTCTCATATAGACATAGTGGGCATCTTTTGGAAATATTTGAGTAGGGGGGTACAGACTTCAAAAAAGACCATGTTAATATAGGGGATTTGTTAAAATTGTTTTTCAAATCCCAGACATAGTTTGATAGGGGGGTGGACTTTTTGGACATTACTGAATGATGATTTGTGGTTGTTTTATCTGGTTTTCCATTCACCTTCTCTTAATCCAATATAAACTTTGTTGGGTTGGTTTTTAGCTGCGATGATGCATTTGTATATGTTTATGGATTTGCACTAACCATTCAGGGGGCATTCTGTTTTATTTTGACAATTGCATTTTGGGTCATTATTTTCGATTCTTGGGAAGACAATTTTTTGTTGTGGTGTTTTATAACTTTTTTTAATATTTACAGTGCAGCTGTAGCTTACCTTTACAGTGTTTCTGTTCAAGATTTTGTGAAATTTGTATATTTTAGGGAAGTTTTTTTCTAGAGAATTTAAAAACATTTTAGCAACACTTGTGGTTTTTGTTAAATGTTAAACCATATATGTGTGTGTGTGTGTGTGTGTGTGTGTGTGTGTGTGTGTGTGTGTGTGTGTGTGTGTGTGTGTATATACATACAAATATATATACAAATATATACACACACACACACACACACACACACACACATATATATATATATAATCTATAATAATATAATAAATAATAATATAATATAATAATAATAATAATATAATAATAAATATATATATATATATATATATATATATATATATATATATATATATATATATATACATAAATATATATATATATCTCACAGTGTTTTCACTTTGAGAAAATAAATTGTTTATATACTTTTAACTAGAATATAACTTTAAAGTTTTTATTAATTTAAATTTATTTGACAAAAAACAAAAAGCAAGCGGTTAAAAGTATAATATATGTTCTACTTTCAGTCTTCAATTAAACTTAAATAAAAAATCTTAATAATAACTTTATTGATAAGTCATTTTTATAACTTAATTAATAAACTTACAAATGTAAATTTAAAAAAGATGTACAAAGCTTTAAAAAATAGAAGTAAAAAAAAAAAAATTACTCACTAAACTAATATACATTTAGGACATCTGTAAATTGCATCTTTGAGGCTGCATACACCGCATGTGCCAGATATTTTACAGGGCATAGTAAATACTGCATGAAGTTAATTAATAAAACAAATACATTCTATACAAATTAGCAATTTTAATCAATATTTAATACAAGAACTTTTCTTTTTTAAAAAATTCTTAAAATTTTCTACATAAAAATGTACTTATAATCTAAATGAACAAATGATATGAATGGATAAAGCATGGTATTACTTGCCGAAAATTTGTGTTGTAATATGTATGCAAGTATTGCACAAAAACATTGTGTTGTAATATGTATGCAAGTATTGTACAAAAAATTTGTGTTGTAATATTCATGCAAATATTGTAGCAATAAATTTAAATTTGCACAATATAACAATAATAAAATAAAATGTTATGAAATAATACAAATAAATATATAAATATATATATATATATATATATATATAAATAATACAATATAATAAAATATATGTAATAAAAAAATATAATAATAATAATAAATAGTATGTAATAATAAAGTATAATATAATACATATCGCAAAAATTATAAACAAAATTGTTACACAAGTAAAAGTAATAAAGTAAATTTTTTTGTAACAAGAATGCAAGTTTTTGAATGCAAGTAGATTAAATTATTTTATGATTAAATAAGTCATTAGTTTTCAATAGTTTTTTTCTTCTTAAAACATACATATTATATAATACATAATATTCAGAAAAAATAAAATTAAAAACTAAATACAGAAAATTTTATACAAAAATTATTTATAAATTGAAAAAAACTTTTTAATACAAATATTTGTTTATTTCTCTTTGCATAACTTTAATAAATACAAGATTTGTGTATAACCTGACTCCAGGTAAAAAAAGACTAGGAATGCAATACAATTGCATCAACAAAAAGTTTTGCTTCAATATTATAGAAATATCTTGCACATTACCTTGCGCACTTAATAGTTTATATATTGAAAATAAAAATCTTTATAAATTTTCTAAAAAAACAACAAAACTAGTAAATAAATAAAAACAATTAATAAATACTCTATATCATATCCCGTAGTCGTTTTGTTAAGTTTTCAATAAATTTTTTCTTTTCTCTATCTGCCTTTTTAAAGTTTATCTTCTTTGATGTGTCGTTCATTCTATGTAACACAATACAAAATTGTATATAATCAAAATGTACGATGTTTACAGACTATGATTTGAAAAAAGTATTAATAATTAATAATTAAAAAATTGTGTTAATAAACTTTGTATTCAGTAAACTTTTATAAAAAATATAAAATATATTAAGAAACTTTATTCAAAGGTAAGACTCTTACTTACAAATAAAAGTAATCATTCATAAGAGGATAATCAATAAAAAGGTCTAATTAAAGCAGGAATTTATTTAAGGAAAAAGTTCTATTAGTGGCACACTAACAGGGGTAAAGTTTAATTTGTGATTTGTATTAGTGTTTTATTTAAAGATTTAAACATTATCATTTTAATCTGTTTAATTAAAAACTAAGAATAGTTGTAATAATTCAATGGCTAAAGATAGATGTAGTATACTATATGTAGAGTGTTCAAACCCACTATGAAGAGTATCCAGTCAACTTTTTACTATGCGCAGCAGCCTTAAAGATCTTGTTTTTAAAGATTGTTAAAAAAGATTTATTTAAAAAATTGCTCTCCTCAATTATTTTATCACTCTGGCCTTGAGGACTTGAGGAAAGTCAATACAAAAAATAAAAACACAAATAGAGTGATGATAGAATATTATAAAATTGAACAGGTCTAAAAGAAGGAGTCATTATAAACTATGATAAAAAATTACAATTCAGTAATACTAAAAATAACATTTGATTTTTATAATTACTTAATATTCAGATGGTTATCAGCCAACTTGGGGTCTCCAGCTACCTACACCTCCCCCATTGATAAGTCCTGTGAGTAAAAACTGTGACGTAGTTATTCAGCAAAATCAGCAGCAATAATAAAAAGAGTACGAGTTTTCATATAATATTATGTGAGCCAACCGAGACACTTAAAAATTAATACTATGTAGCCAACCGAGACACTTAAAAATTAATACTATGTGAGCCAACTAAGACACTTAAAAATTTAATATATTCTGCTTATTGATAATTTATCAATACTATGCTTTAGAACTATAAAAAATCATTTTGATGATTAGGAAGATTATTAAGGGGTGATGATAAAGATAATAGTGGAGCTTGTTTGCAATCAAGTGATGACAAAAGTGATAATAGATAGTGGTTGTAGAAGTGCAAAGGTGAATGATGATTGTAATAGAGAGTGGTTTTAAAGTCAATATAAAATTAAAAAGGAACAAAAGAAAAATAAATTTTTTATTATAATTATTAGAACTAAAATTTTTATAATCATAAAAGTAAATGAAATTTTTCAATAAGTAAGATCTATAATGTAAATAAATAAAAATATTTTTCTAATTTAAATTGAACATAACTTGAAATAACTTCTCAAAACGTTATAACCATACTTATTAAAACATGACACCATTATTATCATTTAGAATTAGTCAACAAGAAATCAAGAAAATAAATAATCTAACTGTAAATTATTAGCAATTTATTTTAAACCAAACAGAAATTTATAAAAACAAAGAAACTTAAATATTATGTAAATTTTCATATTGATAATAGCAAAAAACATTTTTTGAATCAGTCTCTATTTTTTTTGTATTTTTATTAGTTTTTTTTTTGAATTTTTTTTTTAGATGCCCCAAGAAGACCTTACGGTCTTGTCACAGAGCACCGGGGAAGAACATTTAAATAGAAAGCTGATGCATGCTTCCTTACCGATGGAGCTAAATATGTTTATTTACCAGAGCTCGCTTCGAACCCCATTTTTAAGAATGCTACTTTTATTTTTTCATTTATTTATCATGACTATATTGTTATGGAATAAAAAATAATAAACTATTCATCAAGTACAAAAAGAAAAAAAACTAACTTCTCTAGCAAAATAAGAGCTGTGCTTGGTTGAACACGATTGTATTTATTACTAGCACTGTTTCGATCATGTAAATAAGCTGACCAATCTCCTTTCACAAATAAATCAACAATCTAAAACATTAAAAAATTAATGCCAACTTGTTTAACTGAAATATTAATATTAAATTATTTAAATATTTTAACTTAACAAAAACTAGATTTTTTTTAACGGGTAAACAGTAAAATTTGATATTTTTTTAACAGTTTTTATTTTTTAATTTTTTTTTGTGCACTAATTCATTTATTGCTTCTATTTTAGAGCCCACTCTCTGTAGCTGCTGCTGGCAAAGTTTTATGAAAATATTTTTACTATTTTGTAATCAACATCAAAACGAAGCGTGAAAGTTTGACTGATGGTGTGTACAGGTATTGTGATTCGCATTTCAAGGAAGGTAGAAAAGTCGTCGTGGATCATTTTTTGAAAGAAAATCACCCTAATTTACAGATACATTTCAATGTTGCAAAAAGGCAAATCAAAACTTCGTGTTGTTGGTTCTGGTAGAAAAGCTAAAATAATGACTAAAACCAAGTTGAAAAGCATGATTGATGGTTGTTCTGGCATTTCCACCCAACAAATTGCTCGAAAGCTCAAGTGCAGCCAATCTCATGTTGTGTATATAATTCAGCAACACACAAATATTGTTTACCGAAAAAAACAGACCATTCCAGCCTGTACTGCTGAGCAAACGCCCAAGTTACAAACATGTTGTGGCAGATGTGTAGAAAATTTTATGGGTGTGATTTCATATTTGATGATGAATCATACTTCACATTTTCTCACTCTGATAAGAACTCAAACATTGGGTATCAGTTAAGCAATCCAAAAGCAGTTTCTTGTGGTGTGAAATACAAGTCCAAAGCAAAGTTTGAAAAGAAAATGCTTGTATGGTTAGCAATTTCACTTCGAGGCATCTTAACACCCTATTTTGTTCCTTCGGGCCTTGCTGTCAAACAAAATAAGTATTTGAAAGTGTGCATTATCAAAAGACTGATGCCTTTTATTAAAAAACATCATTCTGAGGGTAATTTTGTGTTTTGGCCTGACTTGGCTTCGGCCCATTATGCTAAATCAGTGACAAGCTACTTGATCTCAAAAAACATTACTTTTGTACAAAAAGCAGATAATCCTCCTCCAGTGCCTGAACTTCATCCAGTTGAGAACTTTTGGTCAATTTTGAAGGGAATGGTTCATAAGAACAATTGGTAGGCTACTTCAGTTGATGAATTAAAACAACGGATCAAGTATTACTTGAAGAAAGTAGATGTAAATGCTGTACAGAATATGTAAAAGCTTGATTTTGTAAGACCAAACAGTGAAACAAGTCTATTGCAACTTCAAAAATAAATTATTTGATTATAAATCTACAAGCTGTTTTTTATTTATCAAAAAATATCGATCCAAAAATAATCTCAAATTTACTGTTCACCCGTTACTAACATTTTTTTTCAATAGCTTTATTGTTATCTGTAAGAAAAAATTAGTTACTATATTTATAGAATATTATAATCATGATCTTATTTAAGTTTGTAAAAAAAATAAAAATTGAATTTGGTTAATAAATTTTTTAAAGTTACTAAAAAAAATAAAAAACTATAGAACTTATACAAAATAAAATTATAAATTAAAAAATTAAATAAAAACAACAACAAAAAAAAGAAATCTCTATAATTAAAAATTATTTGCAATAAGAAACCATTTTATAAGAGAAATTCAAAACTTGTATTTCAGTAACAAACTAATAAACTTTTATATTTGAAAAAAATAACTACTTGTCTCAACTCTTGAAAAGTCATTTCTAATGTACCAACCCCAAAACCTTGTACAGGCGTGGAAGTAGCAAAAGCTAAAATTTATTTTGAAAATAAATTATTAAAACGTCAATCTCTGGTATAAACTGAATAAATACTGGTAAACTATTTATTATTACATTAAAGTTATAATTATTTGACTTTTAAATGTCAAATAATTATAATGTTGAAGATCACAAATCTCTATGGTGCCTAAACAAATAGAAACTACCTTATTATAATTGTTGAAAATTATTAATTATCACAGTTAATTATTATCAAGGTAAATAATTTAAAATTTTTAAAAGTTTATTTTGTCATGGTAATTAGGAAAGTCTGGGTAAGTAGAACCTAGTTGTTCTCTAAAATATTATACTTTTCAATAACATGTTCTGTAAAAAACCTAGTTGTTCTGTAAAATACTTTTCAATAACATTATGTTGATTTTTAAATGACCTGTTCTGCAAACAAATAATAATAAAAAAGTTAAATCAGGATTTCAAAAATTTCATTGCTTTTGTAATAGTGACTTTTACCTCAATGTTAACTTTATTCATTTTTTTCCTATTAAACTAAGTATATTTCCTATTAACTAGTTGTTTCATTGCATGTCACAATTGACTTTAAGAATGGGGTTCATCTTGACCTAAGTTACAGACCCTAGTATAAAATATTGAAACAGAGAGAGAAAATCCAAAACCACAGTATTTATATTTCAGACAAAAGTAAACAATTAGTTCTTCTTTGTTTTGTTTTGATGGAATATGTGTTGTAATTATGCAACATTTTGTTTTGTTTTGATGGAATATGAATAGGGTCTGTAACTTAGGTAATTATGCAAAATTTTAGAAATAGATACCTTCACATTGAATATGTGTTGTAATTATGCAACATTTTAGAAATAGATACCTTCACATTGCTTTAAATCAATTTCAAAACAAAGAAGTCCATTCATATTAAGAGCTTTTACTTTTTCATCCAAAAGGAACATTTTCAAATTTGATGCTAGATGTTTGCATGAAGACATGCAGGCAGTTTTAGCAATATCGCCCTGTAATTTTTTATATACAAACAAATTTTTTAAACCAATAAAATAAAATGCTAAGTTAAATAAAATGTATGAATTAACATTAAATAAATATTATATATGAATTGATTTAAAACATTGATCAAAAATAACTTTAAAAAATACCGGTAAAGGTTCAAATGTAATGAATGCTCCTTGTAAATAAGCTAACAAATCCATTAAATAACTACTTGGATGAGTTCGAACATTTGTTGGGCACCAATTGTAGTTAGCTATGGTATAAAACAAACTGCATCCAATTTAACAATAAAACTATATAACAATTAAAAACTACAGAGGTATTCTAAAAATTTTATTGCTATGCAACATACCCAAGCCTAAAAAATCATCCATTTTTTGGTTTAACTTTTCATAAATCCTCATCTCAGCATCTGCACGAATGTCCTATAAATAAAATAACAAGTATAAATAACTACAAATAACAAGTTTTTGTTAAAACTGCGTTGTAAACTTTACAGAGAAATATTTTTACAAATAAAAATCTAAATAAAAATGATCAATAAATAATCACATCAATTAAAGTAATTAAATCTTGAAAAAATTTGTTAAAAATATTTGTTGAAAAATTTGTTGCATTTTAAAATAAGTTGCAGTGTTATTGTTATCAACTTTTTTCTTATTGATTTTAAAATAAAAAAAAACAACAAAAAAAAACCTTAAAAGTAGAGGTACCATATAACCTTGTTAAGCTAACATTTACATCTGTTGTCCTAAAATCAGTTTCAAAATCATTCTATTAAACTATAAATAATTATAAAGTAATAGTTAACATTAATATCGAATAGTGTCTATATGTGTTTAGCAATTAAATCTCCTGTAAAATTAAAATTAAAATATTTTTTTCAGTTTGACTGAAATTTTTTTTTGACTAATCCAATACTAACATTTTAAACTGCCAGACTATACCAATAATTATAAATATACTCTTTAAAAACTAGAAGAAAATTTATATTATGTATGTTTATAATATTTTGTAATTAACAATGTTAAAAAAATAAAATAAAAAACAAAAAATACCCTGTAACATCTGAAATAAACTCTTCAAGTTCAGGACAAGCATCTTCTAAATGCATAGTATTTACAGACATTTGAGCTAGCTAAAACAAAAAAATATGTAAATTTATTAAAGTTCAAAAAACAATATAAAATATAAATATAAAAAATAAATCATTTTATGTAGTTTATTTAAATACTATATGTATAATTAAAATATAGAAATAATTGAAGAATGAAACATAATGAAACTCTGAAGCTTTCATATAAATGAAGGGTTTGTTTTTTATAACAAAAAAACTAATTTTTGTTCAAATTTAAATTTAATAAATTTTTAATAAGTTTAAACTATAGATGAAATGGTGTGAAAAAATTAAGTCTATAACCTGAGCTAGATTCAAAGCAGGGTGAGAAAGCAATTTTTTAACTGACTCTAAAAAGAAAATACAAAAATGAAAACAATAAAAAACAAAATAAAACAAATAAACTTGTCATAAATACTCATAATAGTCTATTATTTTTAGAATTTTTGGTTTATTTTTAGCTTTATGGTTCTAATATAGAATAATTGCTTTAATTCAATACAAGTGTTGCATTTGAAGCAACTTTTGTTGCTTCAAATGTGACACACTTTGAAAAGTATTAAAGAGAAACAAAAAATATTGTGACACTCCTGTAGATCCTTCTATATATTTTAAAAGAGAACTGAAAATATTTAACCAAATTTTTTTTTTAAACTTTTTCATCATGAAGTATTAATAAAAAATAAATTTTTTAGCTTGAAATGGTAGTGCTGATATAAATTTTACTGATATAATGGTATAGATTCGGCTGATATAATGGTATAAATTTCACTGATATAATGGTATAAATTTTGCTGATATAATGGTATAAATTTTGCTGATAAAATGGTATAAATTTTGATTGAAATCATAGCACTGATATACCATTATACCATTATAACTCATAAATTATGCAACGCTAAATCCATTTAAAAAACAGAAGTAGGAGATCTAAAGCTCTTTTACAAGATGATTTTCATTAAACTTAATGCACTATTTTGATTTTTCGTTTAACTTAAGTGAGAAAAAATGCCTAATATTTTTTCTTTTTCTTTATAGTGAAATTCTTTATAGTGTTGAGTATGGATGATCCTTAAGTCATTTGTAACATTTTTTATTGGTTGACTTTTGTCTTATTAGTTGGTCCCTGTTTCTTTTATCTCATTAATTAAGTTACATTTTTGCAATTCAAGACCATTTACCTCTAATATTTTTGTTTAAACAAAAACATAAAACATAAAATTACACACCACTTAAAGTTTTTGTGAGCAAAAGATTTGTAGATTTTCTAATTGAACTATCGGTTTCTGTGCGACTGAAAAAAAAAAAAAGAATAATTTATCTCAACATTTTATATACTTTATTCATATATTTAAAGAAATTCACCTTATGTTTAAGTTTTCATTAAATTTCATTGATGCTTCAATAAACCGTTTCATCTAAAAATTCAAAAAAAAAAAAGATGCTATATTTTTTAAAACATAAAAAATAATTACCCAATAATTAAATGTGTTCGCAAAAAAAAATACCACAAATATAATAAGGATTACAAGTAACTTATGATGTAAATAGTTATTTATAAGGTAAATAAGTTATTTATGAAAAAAAGGAAAAATATGACAATTATTGTCTATGAATCTGTGAAACATGCCAATGTCAAAATGTTAATTTTTTTTCTTTAAATAAATTTAGTTCTAACTAATCAGGAGCCATTATTTTATTTATATTTACTTCCAACAAGACTGCAAGCAAGCACTATTAGAGTTGGAAGTTACTGGAAGAAAAAAGATGAAGTTTATAGAGCAAGATAACAATTAGCAGACGACTTAAAAGATTGCAAATTATCAGGAAATCAAGATTCAGGAAAACAAGATGAAAGGAGCGAATTCCAAAGAACTGATGTTCAAGTAAAAAAACTAAACTAAAGAGATTTTTGGAGCACTTACAGTCACAGTAAAAGGATGAGACTTGATTGAATGATGAGTAACACAAGATTGAATTTTAATAGATGACAAAAGAGACACTAGCTCTTTAGAGCAGTGCCCATTATAGTATTTATAGAAAAGAGAAAGAGAAACAGTATTACAACAGTTTGATAATGGTTGAAGGTTGGCTGCAAATGCCGGTCTAACTATGCAAGGGTTGAATAAGCGAATGTGAAATGCAAAATCCGGAAAAATATCTGGTCTTCAAAATTTTAGTTCATGCAAAACTGTGATCTTTGTTTTCAGGGGGCGAATCAACTTAAATTTAATAGCGAAAAAGTTATAAAAAATAAAACAATAAACTTACAACTACAAAAGAAATAACACTCGAGTAACTAACTGCATTATAAAAGTAATAACACTATAATATTGTTATTACTTTTATAATGTACTTATAACTTTTATAATTCATTCTTTGTTTAAACAACATAAGTAATCCCAAGTTTTAATTGAGGTAGAAAATAATATAATATTTAAAACTTATTACTAATTATTAACTTATTAAGAACTTAAACAACTTTATAAAAACGTGCTGTATTAAAAGTTTAGCATTATAAAAAACGTTACTAATGGTCCATAGAAACGCGCGTTAATTTTAAAATCAACTAATAAAAACTTCTTATTAGTTGATTTTAAAATTAACGCGAGTTTTTACAGACTATTAGTAACGTTTTTTATAATGCTAACTTTATAAACTTTTTATAAAGTACGCTTTTATAAATTTGTTCAAGTGTATTTGTAAAAGTTCCTGAAGTTTATAATAATATTTGAATATACCAATTTATTTTTTCTAGATGCTTTTCTGCTTTGATTAAAGTTTGAAATTACTAATGTTGTTTGAACAAAGAATGAACTTTAAAAGTGCTTTATATAACATTATTATAGCTTTATTACTTTTATAATGCAGTTAGTGATTAGAGTGTTATTACTTTTGTAGTCGTAAGTTTATTGTTTTGTTTTTATTGATTTGTTTTTTATAACTTTTAAAACTTATAATAATTTGCTCCTTGAAAACAAAGTACATGGCTTTGCATAAACTAAAATTTTAAAGACCAGATATTTTTACAGATTTTACAAATCGGGATCGCTTAATTCAACCTTTGCTATGTTTACATCATGTTTTCGTACATTGTCTAAAAGAGAAAGGGCATTATTTGAAGGTACACTCCAGATATATATATTTTTTTGTTATTCACCTTCTCAAGGTCGAGAAGGCCACTACAGATGAGGAGACTACTTAATAGTGGTTATAACCCTCCCTCAACGCTATAACTCCGAAACACAAACTTTGACGAACAAGGCCGCTGTGCGGATAAACAAGTTGAGCGCAGTACTAATAGGGACGTGGTGGGGATCGAACTCGGAACCTCTCGCTTATGAAGCGAGTGCTTTACCACTACACCACTACCGCATGGCAACAGTATTTCATACAAGGACAAATTAGAGATTTATAGAAATAAAGACCAGAATCCAAAGTAAGAACGTGGTGAGCACGCTAAAGAGATGCAATCTTAGCAGATGCTAATTTTTAAGATCGAAAGTAAGAGTTAATCCAACAAGACAAAGGGTAGATGACTCATCAAGTACATTTCTGTTTATAAATTATAGGAAGATCTAGATTATTGCAATAACAGAAAATAAATAGATAAAAAGCAAGAAAGTAGTCAACAGAAGACTTAAAAACACAATATGTAAATCTTCATTAACAGTCCAAAATTTTGCCATGATGGCAAAAAAAAACCCAATATTTTTCTTATTATTTAACAAATAATAAGATTTCACATAGGAATGTTTGTATGATAAAACATCATTTATATTACAGTATTTCTTCTTTGTACCTAGACATTTGAAGTTCATCACAGTATAAAGAAACTTTTTCAAAACCAATATCCTCCTGATCAAAACTATCAACAGAACCTTTGATCCAGTTCAGAGAAATAATAAAGAGTAGAGTTAAGCAGTTTGCATGATTTA
This sequence comes from Hydra vulgaris, assembly GCF_038396675.1. Classification (NCBI taxonomy): domain Eukaryota; kingdom Metazoa; phylum Cnidaria; class Hydrozoa; order Anthoathecata; family Hydridae; genus Hydra; species Hydra vulgaris. The sequence goes on from NC_088922.1 coordinate 49,974,555, forward strand.
ATCATCAATTTCTTAGCAAAATCTTTTTTAAAGATGACTTAAGATTAAAAGTATTGATAGTAAGTGATCTGTGAAAATTATCATCAAAGAATAGCATGTAAAACATGTCAAATGTGAATTTTAATAGATAAAATTACAAAAATCAAAAATCAAACAGAAAATTACTTGAAACTACTTTCTTTTTTAAAAAAAAAAAAATCACTGAAATTTTATTTAAAAAAAAAAATTAAAAAAAAATTTTATGCTATGTAATAAACTTTTTTTATAAAAAAAAACAACAAAAAACAACAAGATTTTGTGACATTAAAAAAAAACAATAAGAATTATACTATTATGAAAAAGTTTGAAAAACATACCTCACTATACACTTTTGGAACAAACCATGAAAACGGAAATTTTTTTGGGAATTCATCCTAAATTGAAATGAAAAATAGGTTGTGGTAAAATATATTGTATAAACTCTTTTGATTTATGTGCAATTTAGTGAATATAATAATAGAATATATATAAATATAAATATATATATATATATATATATATATATATATACACAAAATGCATATATATATATAATGCATATATATATATATATAATGCATATATATATAATGCATATATATATATATATATATATATATATATATATAATGCATATAAATATGCATTCGCCAACTTTTTTTGCTGACTTAAATCTGGTTTTTTCACAAAAAGAGGAAAGCAAGGAAAAATAATGTAAAAACTTATCATTGCCCCAACCCAAACCTATAGCCAATGTAGCAGCAACTCCTTTGCACGATCTTTCCTTATCAGACGCTGTATGCACTGAAGGCTCAAGCAGCTCCCTATTCCAGTATGATGTCAGATCATGAATGTGCTATTAATGCCAACCTCTTAGAGATTAATGTCAGCAAAATATTGTCGATATATATTATTGATATATATATATTTATGTATATATATATATATATATATATATATATATATATATATATATATATATATATATATCAACCCTCGGAATCAGGGTCGACATTCGACAATGCTTACCTTACTGCCGGCCTAGAAGTGTTTGAGGTTGGCAAAAATTGCCAACCTAGTTTGTATGTTATATGTTAAAACCTTTGTTTCATATTTTTCTGCCAACCTGATGCGGACCTCACACAGATTATGGTTTAAGATTAATTATTACTGACCCTAACCTTATTTTTCCTAATCTTGAGGGCTGACATATATATTATAGTAAAAAAAGCCTGCACAATTGCAGGAAGAATCAGTTGATGCTTTAAACTAGATTTATTTAATTTCATTCTTCCTAGGATGTAACTGCTACATAGCTCGCTATATAGCGACTATGTAATCGCTACATAGCAACTACATAAACGCTACAAATTTACAGGTACCTTATAGCCTGTAGGCTACCCGCCCACTACATAGCTATGATACAACATGCTACAACATAATCTGTTAAAAAGCTATTATATAGCACACATATAGCTACTACATAGCCAGCTCATAGCTACTACACAGCCTGTGTCCCACAACATAGCTACATAAGCAACATTACATAGCAACTACATAAGTGTGTATGAAAAAACAAAACAACCCGCTACATGCCTACCAATATAAAATTTATAATACAATAATTTTTAAATAAATTTTTATAAAATATTTGATGCTACTGTTTATGATTTAAAAATAAAAGTTGCAAAAGTAAAAAAAGTTTTTTTTTACTAAAATGACAACTAAACTATTTTTTATTATTATTATTTTTTTTTTGCTAAGGTCACTTTCAGATTGATTATAAGCAAAGTCCATATTTTACTTTTTCTCTATATAATATAATTTTCGAGTTTACCTTGGAAAACCAAAATGTCTACAAACAGACAGATAACCATTGTTTTTATATAACAATGTATGTATGTATGTATGTATGTATGTATGTATGTATGTATGTATGTATGTATGTATGTATGTATGTATGTATGTTAGGGTGCATCCAACGCCCAATACATTCAAAAATTGATCTGTCCCTATTCTTAAAACTTTCTATTGGTTCTCACAAGACACCCTGTTAAATTTTTTCAAAATTGAATGAGATTTAGGGGGGCCACCTCAAGTCTGAAACTTGCAACAAGACCCTAAACAGAAGGAAAAAAAGTTTTTCAAAAGAATGACATGTTGGGTCTCAAAAGAAGCAAAAATTTATAAAAATTTCAAAAATAACAAAATTTTACACAAGAATTATTATTCTAAGTTTTATTGCATAAAAATTATTATTTTTTAACAAAAAATTAAAAAAAACCTTTTTTTTAATGTTTTTGTCAAAAAAAAATTTTAAGGTATTTTTAACAAAAAAATGATAACTATTTTTCAAATTTTTATAAAGTTTCGCTTCTTTTGAGACCCAACATGACATACTTTTGAAAAACTTTTTTTCCTTCTGTTTAGGGTCTTGTTGCAAGTTTCAGACTTGAGGTGGCCCCCCTAAATCTCATTCAATTTTGAAAAAATTTAACAGGGTGTCTTGTGAGAACCAATAGAAAGTTTTAAGAATAGGGACAGATCAATTTTTGAATGTATGGGGCGTTGGATGCACCCTAATGTATGTATGTATGTATGTATGTATGTATGTATGTATGTATGTATGTATGTATGTATGTATGTATGTATGTATGTATGTATGTATCTATATATATATATATATATATATATATATATATATATATATATATATATATATATATATATATATATATATGTAAACACTTTTTTTCAAATTCAATCAATCAAGAAAATAAAACAGAAAAAATATAGTAAATGACATGTTTTTTGTGATAAACTGATGTAGAGAGCAAAACAAATATTTTTAAAGAAAACTTTGAGAACTTTTAAAAAAATAATTTGATTATCTTGTTCTTTTTCCATAATAAATTTTAAGTTTTTATAAATTGCAACATTTATTGTAAATAAATTTATTTTTATAAAATGTTGCAATTTAATTTGATGTTTTAATCTTATAAATGCAATTTAGTAAAACAAACTTCTAAAAGATTTTTTGAAAAAAAAATGATTTGTTGATCTCATATTTATACGATTCCTTAACAATCAACTCTTTGTCTAATGGTACAGCTGATCCTTTGACTGATTTAAAGTCTTTAGATTTATACAATCTGGAACTACAGCTAATAGAGATTCAGCTTCTTTATGTTCATGTAATTAACATATTTCTCTACTTTTATTTTCTATCAAATCCAATGTAATACTTCCTAAGAGTGTTTATGTTAGTTCTTTCAAATGTCTTGTTGCTTTTTATTATTTTTTTAGGGTATTATCAGCAGTCTATTTTCAGAGCCTATAGATGAGCATTAACTAACTCACAAGCATATCTATTTGATATTGATAGGTTCTATTATTACACACAATCTTGGATGTTTATATTTTATGACTGGATGTTACCTAATGAAAATACAAAATTTATAAAACAGGCATAAGCATCTAAACTTTGAAATTTATGTCTGTTTTATAAAGTTTGTATTTTCACGTGATAATGATTAAAAGTTTATCATCACTTTAAAGTTCAACTGGTATATAATCAGAATGAACTAGCAAATTCAAAAATCCACTTCTAAAGAGTCTTTACTGAAAACTTTATTTTTACATAAAAAACATAAATGTAAAACAACAAAGAATATATAAAAAATTCAAATAAATTATTCAAATAAATTAAGTAAAAACTGTTTATTTATAGATCACAGTTTTAGAGTTGATAGAATCAATTATTTAATTTACTGTTTTTTTTATTTTTGCTTTTGTTTTTATTGGTAGAGATTTTTATGTAAGAGAAGCACTATTGACCCATATTGTCAATCATACTAAATTTAAAAATTATTTAAGAAAGTATATTTTAATGAATAGTGTATTAGGCAGTTATGGGCACTATTTAACATAACAAAAACAATAATATATTTATATATATATACCTTAGTAAACTAATTTATATTAAGTATTTTTCAAACTCTTAGTAAACTTGTAAAAGATCTCTTAAAATCTTAAAATAATATTTTTTTTAAACTGTAAAACTATACTTAATTGATAAATCATACTAAAAAAGACATTGGCTAAAGAGAGAGTGAATACAAGACTGAATTAAAAGTCATAAAGAATGTGACAGATAGCATGGATGAGGTGGGAAAAAACAGCAAAAAAAAATTTATTGTCAGATTAATTATCATTTTAAAATATATTAAACACCAAAAATAAAATAAAAAATTTATTTACAGACTCACTAAAGGAACATCTATGTTGAATGGATAATCTTGTAGTATGCTGTTAAATTCTTCAAGAGTAGTGATGTACAAAGGTGTAAAATTATCTTCCTTGCCAATTTCGCTATAAAAAGAATTCAAACTTTTGTATAGCTACTAAGTTTATAAATATTTAGCTAATTTATAAAAAATTATAAACTGTGTAATCAATTATAAACTGTGTAATCAATTGGAGTTAAAAACTACTTTTTATTTTTTTTTTTTTTTTTAAATATATTTAAATGAATAGTAACTTGTGTATATATATACATATAAATACACACACACACACACACACACACATATATACATATATATATATATATCTATATATATATATATATATATATATATATATATATATATATATATATATATTAGGGTTGTAGTCAAAAATTAAATTTTCAGATTTTGTCTGGGACAACCTCTAGTCCTGTTCCTATTGATCTCATGAACTCATGTGCAAAATTTCATAAAAATATTCCTTCATTAAAGGGTGCCACATGGCAACTGATAAAATCACATGTACGCGATAGAAAAGATAGCCGTGTAAATTAATGTGTTGTTGAATATTATTGAAATCTTTAAATAAATTTTTTTATCTGTAAATCCATTTTGAACACAACCAGAAGTCTTTTCAATGAGGTGTACTTTTTATGTTTTTTTTTGAGAATCTGACCAGTTGTTAAATTTATCAACTAATTAATGTTCTGTATATGAAAAATATTTATAAATTTCCAAATACAGATAAAAAAAACAGAAATTTTACTTCATAGCATTTTTAGAAATTTGTTACATTCAAATAGTTAAATTTTTATAGTGCTTAATTATTAATTACTTAGCGGCAGCCCACTTACTTATTTTTTCTATCCCAGAATTCCTTGTAATTTGCCACCAAACCACCATTTTGTATGTTTATCCCTATCAGACTACCAAATTAATTATGTTAACTAAAAAATTTTATTCTTAACAATTTTGCAGTGGAATATCTCAATTGTGAAAAGTCAGTATACATTTAAGTTGTTATTTTGTAATATAAATTATGTAAACTACTTTGAATTTTATTTTATATAAATTCATATCTCTAAACTCAAAAAAGATACTGAATAATGGATATCACTGAATATATACTAAACGAATAAAATTTTATAACTTTTGCAATTCACATCATGCTTATTGCATAACTTTATTTGTATTTTTCTAGATTAATAAATATCAGAAAATGTCACAATCAAAACCTGCAACTAGATCTGCAACCGAAATTTACCTTCTCGGTTTCACAAATGCCTCCATTAATGGTACTAGACTACCGTCACGAAAGCAAACATTACAGTTTTTCTTCCATCAGTTGAAAATAAACAAAAAAACCATGCGAGAAAGTTCGGACATTACTATTAAAACAGTTGCTGATTTTTGGAACAAAGCTTACATGCCAATGACAACATTGCAACATGCAATTGCGAGGCTAGAGAAAATATACAACGAGTGGAGAAATCTACAAAAAGCTTCAAAAAGAGGAGGAGCAACTCAGATAGCGAAAGAAACAGCCTTTGTTGCATCATTTGAAGATACGTTCGACATTTCTCATGTTGATGCCGAGAGGCTTATACAAAATCCAGAAGACAAACTTTTTCTTAAAGCTCAGCTTGGAAATGGAAGACACTCAAGTTCAATGGCACAAATAGACAGAAAATTGGCAATCAAGTTGAAGCATAAACATGAGAGACAAGAGGCTATAAAAGCAAGAACAGAACGAGAAAAATTGAGACATGCTGTCAGCAACGGTGAAGCTGTAGTTGAAACATTTGAATCAGATTCAGAAAAAAGTTGCAATGAGAACGTAGATTCTGACCATGACTCAGCAGTGACACCGCAGACAAAACAACCTCGTCCAAAAAATATTGTCAGTCCACAAGTTGCAGCAGCTTTAGATCGAACGAAGATCAGCGACCGAAATGCGGTTTATGCTTTGACTTCATTCTCAGTTGCTGTTGGTCAAAACCCAAGTGAACTAGCTCTGAATCGCTGGTCAATTTGATGCAATAGAATGAAACATAGAGACGAAACAATTTTGAAATTGAAGGAAAGTTTTGGTGAAAATATTAGGGATGTTCCACTCGTAGTGCATTGGGACGGCAAGTTACTCCCTGATATATCAGAAAAACATGAAAAAATAGATCGCTTGCCTATTCTTGTTTCGGGTCAAGGTGTAAAACATCTATTGAATGTGCCTAAGCTCCCAAATGGCACTGGAGAGGCAATGGCAAATGCAGTTGTAACAGCAATCAACAACTGGAATCTTGCAGAGAATATAAAAGCCATGTCTTTTGACACTACAGCCAGTAATTCTGGGATTCGCTCTGGTGCAGCAGTTCTTATTGAACAAAAGATGAATAAAGAGCTGCTCCATCTTGCATGTCGGCACCATATTTTTGAAGCTGTTCTTGGAGATGTGTTTAACTCATTAGCTGGACCATCTACTGGACCAGACATTTTGATGTTTAAAAGGTTTCAAACAGCATGGCCATCAATTGTTCGTGACAGATTCGCAGACGGTATATCAGATCCTGAAACAGCTTTAGTTTTTAGCAGCAACAGAGAAATGATGAAAGAAGCTATTGATTTCATTCAGAACTGCTTGCTGACAGAGAACCAGCCTCGTGATGATTATAGGGAACTTTTAGAACTGTCTTTGATCTACCTGGGTCATATTCCTCCTCGCGGGGTTCATTTTATGGCTCCTGGGGCTATGCATCGGGCCAGATGGATGGCTAAGGCTATTTATTCAATCAAAATTTTTCTCTTCAGATCCCAGTTTCGCATGACGAAGCGTGAAATAAATTTATCACGTTTCTTGAATATTTTTGTCTGCTTAGTCTATCTCAACTCATGGCTTCGCTGTCCATTCAAGCTCCACTGAATGATCTCATGTGCCTTAAACGACTCACACAATTCAGGACAATAAATTTAAATGTTGGGAATGTAGCAATAAAGGCATTGTCTCGTCATATGTGGTACCTCAGTGAGGAACTGATTGCCTTTAGCTTTTTTGATGATCGTGTTGATGCAGCTACAAAATACGAGATGGTAAATGCAATGAAAACAAAAACTGGAAATGGAATTCCTGCAAAACGTGTTCAACTACGTGAAAACAACATTTCATCATCAGAGCTTGCTGATTTCATTAACTCGAACACCATGAGGTTTTTTGTTATACTGGGCATCTCAACTTCTTGACTTGAATTGGATTCATCTTTGTGGAACGAGGACCAAGTTTTTATTGCAGCTAAGCATTTTGTAGCCGGTTTGAGCGTTGTGAATGACAGAGCAGAGAGAGGAGTTGCTCTTATCCAAGACTTTAACCAAATTCTAACAAAAGATGAAGGACAAAAGCAAGCACTTCTCCAGGTTGTGTCTGAGCATCGAAAACAGTTTCCAGATGCCAAGAAATCCACTGTTGTTAAACAGAACTAAATAATCATTTTTCCATTCAAAACAAAATGAAAAACTAAAATGATATTGAAATTATAGTTAATTTTTCATGGTTTTCAATGTTCAATACTTTGTTATTTAAAAACTTTTGAATTATAATAGTTTATATAAAAGTTTTTTTTTAAAGTGCTAACAGCCATTAGCGTCAAC
>NC_088922.1:49987500-50017500 GCF_038396675.1 Hydra vulgaris
TTTTGTAAGCATCTCATTATACCGATCTCTGAAAGAAAAAAAAGAATATATCAAATGTATATATATATATATATATATATATATATATATATATATATATATATATATATATATATATATATATATAAATTATATTAATTTAATTTATTATTGCTCTGTTCTTTTAGAACATTGAGCACTCTGTTTGTAGAATACACTAACATAATTTATATATATATATATATATATATATATATATATATATATATATATATATATATATATATATATGTATATATATTAATAACAATGATAAGCTGCCGCAAGAAAATATTAAAATAAGAATTAAACTAGTAACACAAAGTAAATGAGATATTTTTAATCTTGCTTGAAAGGGGTAGCAACCCTTTAGCTATTTGTCGGTAGACAATGAGCAGTAGCAGCAATTTGGTAATATATTGTAAAAAAAGTGCTGGATAGAGTGTTTGTCGATACAACGTTTAAATTCATTTAGGTTATGAGAGTAAATTGCAGTTAGTGGGAGTAAATTCCATCGATTGACTACTCTGTTAGGAAAGAAATTAAGCTTAGTAGAAATAGCTTGCATGTTGTTGTTGAGGATAGCATTCTTAGAAACAGAACTGCTTTGGTGGTGCAGTTTTGGACTTTTTCAAGTTTTTTGATGTGGCATGCAGAAAGAGAATTCCATACAGGAGCAGCATACTCTAGGTGAGGTCTGACAAGGAATGTGTATAGTCTCTTCCAAACATGAGTGTTTTTATAGATAAAAGATTTCTTTAGTTGACTGAGAACAGAGTTAGCTTTAGATGATATTACTTCAATGTGAGTGTCCCATTTGAGATTGTGTGAAAAGCAAATGCCAAGATCTCTTTCGCTGTAAGAGGAATCAAGAAGCTGTATCCCTTGCTGAGTCAAAATATAGTACTGGTGATTAGGATTTTTACTTTTGTTAAAACGTACAATAAGGCACTTTTTGTAGTTAAGACGTAAGCGTCAAGTTAGAGTCCAAGACGTGATGTGATTTATATCCTTCTGGAACAAAGCTGAGCTCTCAGGTGTCAAGTTGGTGAAAATAACTTTGCTATCGTCAGCATATAACTTCATTGGATTGCTAATAAGGTCTGTAATGTCATTAATGTATAAAATGAATAGAAGAAGTCCTAGAACAGATCCTTGTGGGACACCACTGGTGACTGGTAACCAATATGAAGTAGCGGAACCCATGACAACTCATTGTGTTCTGTTAGAAAGAAAATAATTTATCCAATTAAGAAGCATATAAGAGATACCATAACCAAAAAATTTGTGAAACATAAGATCATGAGGTGTGTCAAATGCTTTTTGATAATCTAGATATAAAGCATCTACATTGTAGCCTCTTGCCATTGAGTATAAGATCTGATCGACAGTTTCCAATAAATTTGAAATGCATGATTTATTTTGCACAAACCCATGCTGATTTAGAGATAAAAGATTATTAGCACATAGATACTCAGTTAAACAATCTTTTAAAAAACACTCTAGGATTTTGCAGCAAACAGAAGTTAAAGAAATGGGTCTGTAGTTCGATGCATCAAGTTTGAATCATTTTTTGTGAAGCGGTGTAATGTCAGCTTCCAGCCACGCGGCTGGGACTTGACCTTTAGAAATAGATTTTATAAATATATAAGTAATTGGCACATTCAGAGATGAAGAACATTTGTTGAGAACATGTGGGTGAATGCCATCTACACCTGCAGGCTTATGCATGTTAAATTTTGAGAGTATTGATTGTATGTAGTTCTCATTAAGTCTAATCAAGACCAACGTCTCATCAATCACAGAAAATGTGTGTTTCTTGAATGCTGGCAGTGATTGACTTAAACTTAAAGGAGTAAAATCAGATGAAAAGAATTTGTTAAGGATTGTAGCTATATGACTTCGATCTGTTGTAATGTTTCCATTTGACTCTTTCATAGATCTTATTTGATTTTTAACTGTAAGTTTCATGTTTATGTATTTATATATAGGTTTCGCATTTGTTTTGGCTTTATCTGATATAGATTATTCATATTGAGCAATAGAATGAATAAGAGTGTGTTTTACTTTTTTGCAGCTATTGTTGTATTTTGTAGTGTCCAGACTCCAGTTTTGGTCTTTGCTTTTATAATAAAGTTTATTTTTATCTTTTATTGCAGAGATTACTTCTTTTGTGATCCAAGGTTTGTGTAAAAAACAGAATAATGCGATTTAATTGCTGGTATTTGAAGACTACATCCCTCAATATAGATAGATTGGAATGCTTCATAGCATTCATTAATATTTAATTTTCTAAAACAATTAACCCGGTTGACATCTTTGAAATACTTATTTAGTTTATCGAAGTTACCATTTTATCGAAAAATCTTTTCGATATGAAGAAAACGTATTTCTAGGAAGGTTTGAAGATTCTACAGCGAAATTCCATGTTAGAATTAAATGAGCTCATCCTATTTTGGTGTAGCCAAGTTGAGAATGTCTTTCAAGAGGAAATATGCGTTGAGTAGACTCAGTTAAATAAGATCTAGAGTGTTAGATGGGCTTAAAATAGAGTTCAATTAAAAAGTATTAAAACTGACATGCTGCGTTAAATGATTTAAATCAAATGTCTCAATAAATTCTTCATCTAGCGGGTTTGTGGTGGTTGCAGTGTTGTTAGACCATGTGGTACAGTCAAGGTTAAAATCTCCTGTTTTTAGAAGACGGAGTACTGTTTTTTTTCTACTAAATTCAATGCAAAATTTATAGAGGCTTTAATTTGGTTGTTTACAATGTCATTGCTGAAAGGTAGACGGTATATACAACCAACTAAAAATTTTTCAGTTCCAAGATTAATTGAACACCAAACTTGTTTTGTTCAGTATTGTTAAGTTGACGATGTGCTACTTCATGACTTATTAGTGTATCAGATATAAAGATGCAGACTCCATCATGAGAATTAATTTTGCGATTATGCTTATATGTAATATAACTAGTGAGATTAGAGATAGAGTTTTGATTAAATCATGTTTCTGTTATGAAGACAAGACTAGGTAGTGCTTTTGAAGTTTGAATAAGGCTTTGCAGCTCCGCAAGTTTCTCTGAGTTCAACGAGGTCGCATTTGTATAAAAACAACTAAAGTTATTAAGATGTTTTGTTGTGTTAATGTTATTAATAATAATCATTTTTATATTGTTATTGATTCTGTTGTGGACTGATTTAAGTTGTAATTCTGTTTTAATGTGTCTAGGATCACATCTTTTTTCCAAGAGTTGAGTCCCAAACTCCATCAACGTGTGTGACTCTACCGATGGCAAAACAAAAGGGCTGAAGCATCTAATAGCGACATGTTTACATTCAACATTTAGTTTGTTCAAGAGTGATGCTATCAGCGCTTCGTCATGTTCAATATGGCCAGCAGCGACTAGAGAAGACAATGTCTCAGTGCCAAAAATAATATATTTTTTTTCCTTTTCCTGAAATTCACATGCATTTGCATCAAATTCTAATTGAGCGTTTGATCTAGTTACTTTGCCTTTTCCAGAAACAACTGAGGCCCAGCTGGAGTTTGTTGGATTGCTGGTGCTAGTGTCAGGTTCTAAAAAATGTGATGAAATAATGCTGACATCTGTGGCCCTCTGTTTCTCTAGTGCTGCTACTTTTGCATCATGAATAAGTTTGCTTTTTGAAGATACTCTATTTGTTCACGCAAATTAGAGTTTTCATCTCTTAGAATATGAATTTCATATATGTATGTATGTATGTATGTATGTATATATATATATATATATATCACCATAGACATCTTAAAGGCTTAAACAATTTGTAAATCCCTAACATCAAATGATGTTAGGAATTTACAACTTGTTTAAGCTAAAAGACATGCATTGAATTTTTTAAGACTGATGTTTCATCGAGTATTAGGGCTAGCTTAACTAATGCGTTTCTATTAGATTTGCAAGCTACTTTGCAATTAGGGCCTCCTTAATATAATATAATGCCAAATATTGATTTAAATGTAGTATTTATTGATAAAGCATCATTGATTGAGAAAAAACTAGAGTGAAAAGTCAAGGTAAGCATATGGAAGATATTATTAGTGTAATATGCATAATATAATTTATATATAACAATTTTATAAAATAAGTTGACAGAAAAGTTTTAAAACACTTTTTTTTTACAGGGATGTTAAGAATCCAATGAGAAATTTAACTTTTAGAGTAAGAGCCTGGAGCACGTGCCAGATAAGGCTCCTAGTGTCCTAACTAAATTCAAGATCGTTCATTCTATAAAAGCTGTCTTAAGAATACTTGCTGTATTTTTGGACTAGAGGCTCTTATCTCATTATGTACTTTCTTATCTTTCAGAAATGCAAAATTAGCCTTATCCAACTATAAAGTTTATTGTGCAAGTGCATGCAGCTGGTTTGAAAATTACTTAGCTGGTCATTGTGCAAGTGTTTGCAGCTGGTTTGAAATAAAATTTAATGTTCAGAGTATTGAGAGAGTTGTGTTGCAAGAGAAACTTTGTGTTACATGTGTTATGATTTATATGCACTTGTCATAAAACACGCATGTAACACTAATTATGTATTAAAAGAACAATAATACATTTTCATAGATGCAAAAACTTTTATTTTTAAATTGAATACAAAGTTTTAAAACTGATGAATTCTTCATGTAAAATCAAGTTTTTTGTTCAAAGTGTCAATTTCATTATTACATTTTATATTTAAAATTCAATAATGTTGTTTAGTGACTTATGTCAAGTAATAAGTACACAATAAAGTACTCAGGATTTCACAATTAAGTAAACTACAACTCTTTTTATTCTCTCTCTCGCTCTCTCTTATTCTCTCTCTCGCTGGCTCTCTCTCTATAATACTTCAAATATTACTTACATTCAATTTTGAATTGAATTAAAAAGCTGAAGTCATATTTTATTTTAGTATTAAATAACATTTGTGCTAACCTCATTTGTAGTAAAACATCATACAAAGCATTTACACTGAAGCCATAGCTCTAAAACACAAGTTTAAGTAAAACATACTTTTATGCTTTATGTAACAAATAAAAGCAATCCTTACACACATATTTTAAAACTTCCTGCTAAAAACAATGCTTTGAAACTACTTAAATAAAAAAGCAATGGTTTGAAACAACTTACATAAAGAGTATGACTAAACCAAACAAGAAGTTCTTTTATTTTTAGCATCATTGACGAATCTTCAAGATTTGACTAAAACAATTGTTACAAATTGAAATTATTCAAGCAAAATTATTTAAAGTAACTTTTAAAATTTCAGTAAAATTTAATTTAATAATTTCAAAATTAATTTAAAAACTTTTGAATCATAAAGTTAAAAGAATAGCAACTAACTTAAACATACAGCAACAAACACAACTGAAAATTTATTTACTAATTCTAATAACATAAAAAAATTATTACAAACTGAAATAAAATAGATATATATAGATTAAATAATATAGATATTATAAATCCTATAAACTTTCCAATCTAAAATGCAAACCTCGACTAAAATGACATTGAAGCAAGTTTTAAAACACGTTTTTAAACATGTTTTTAAACAAATAATACATATCATTCTTATGCATTTTTGTGCGTATTTTTGCATTTAACAAAATTTTCGAAAAACTTTGGGTAGAACATTTCCCTAAATGTTATCTATTACTTGCTTTAGTATACTTATAGATTTTATTTGGAGCTTACTAATTCTTTGTCTATCCAAATCATTAAATTTAATTAATTTGTTTCTATCAATGTATTGACTGCATGAGCTGTGTGGGTAAGAACCATATCTTTTTAAACAGTTATTGTGTGTGCTGATATAACGATCCAGCTCTCAAGTGCCTCTAAAAATGTTTGTTGACTGATTTTATTTGGTAAATATTACAAAAACATACTCAATAAAATTATTGAGCCCTAAATACCAACAGTCTGATACCTGTCTTGCATTCTTAGTACAAAAATATTACTATAATTTTCAGACTTTTTTTATTAAAAAAGCAACCTCCACAAATGTAGTAACCCTTTAGAACTCGGGAAGGCCAATTTAGTGAAAAAATTTATGAATTTGTGTTTGTTTATTCATAAATTGAAGCATGTTCATAAATCAAAGCAACAACAAGAAAACAAGCAAACATAAAATAAAAAAGTTTTGATTTGTAAACTTTAAAAAAGTAAAGTGATGAAGATGAAGTGATGCAAAACCAGGTACCACTATGATGACATAATTTTGAACAAACAGCATGCCCTGGTTTGGGATAAAAACCTATCAAATTGGCAAAAATGTTGAGTTGAGTGTTAAAAATGTTTGTAGGCAGCATCATCTAATTGTTAAAAACTTGATAAGTGAATAAATTATTCAGTTTTTCACAGGTTTTTGCAGTTTTCAAAGTTAGTAGTTGGTTATTTTGGTTACTATGAGAGCAAATGCGCATATACTTATATAGTGCATATAATACAAAGTCAACTTTTACTATTCCATTTGTGATTTTATATTGCTGAATCATGTTGCCCATTTTTCATCACACTTCTAAAATGGTGAGACCAAGTAGGGCTATCTTCTAGATATACTCTTCATTGTATTTAATCTCAGTTATCACCACTTTTGTATGTTCAAATACTATTGTTCAAATGTTTTGATTATCATGTTTCTAGAAATAAACCCACACACTTCTCACTAGAAAGACGAGCTAAAAGCTGTTATTCATATAAGAAATACACCTAGAGATTCTTTACTGGTAATTTGAAGTAAAATATTTTCCGCTTTGTTATAGAATAATAAGTTATATTCAAATAAGTAATAAAGATATATATCATATAAATTAAGCAATATTGATAAAATTAACAAAACATCAAAATGTTTAAAAAATTATATTGATAAAGCTACATTAACTAAATAGGTTTGCATTTGCTTTAATAGTTATTTGTTATTAAATATTTCAAAAACAAAGTTTCTTCAGATTTGCAAAGACTTTTGATACCCTCTAAAACATTTTCTGCTTGTTTAGCACAAATGTTGAATCTTTGCGTATTATAGGCAAAGAAATATCACATTAAATCTTTGTGAATGTATTGATAGCCTTTGGACGATCTTTGATGGCTTCCTCCTTTACCATTTTTAGGGTTAAAAATTTAGTTTGAAAACCAGATATCTACCCATTTTCCAGTATTAACCTTAACTACCATCTCAAGTGGTTGTCTGTCTAAAGGAATTAGCATGTAAAAAAGTAGTAAATAAATTGCTTGGGAGTTCCATTTATCTTGGCTAATTTTTGGTAAACTTTTAAATTAACCTTCTATCTATCTTGACTAATTAATAATCTGTATTCCAATTTCACGCTCCTGGTAGTATTACACTTAACTTGTTTATCCCTGTAATGGCCTTGTTCATCCTTGAGGAGGACGAACAAGGCCACTTGAACTAAGATTTAAAAAAAAATTAATTACAATTTACAAAAAAATTAATTACAATGACAAATAATTACAAAAATTTTGAGTGTTGGCATAAAATTAATTTTTTATGTCATTAAATTACTCAATACTAAGCCAAAAATTTTACTACATTAATAAGGTGCATTAAAAATGGTATCTTATCTCTCCATTTCAGTTCAAAGTTCGATATTAAATTTTTTTTTTCCACCTCCCCAAGGCCAAGAAGGCCACTACAGAGGAGGGGGCTACTTAACTATGGTTATAACCCTCTCTCAAATCTTTAACTCCAAAACATGAACGTTGACGAATAAGGCCGCTGTGCGGAGAAACAAATTGAACACGGTACTACCAGGGACGTGGTAATATAGGTATATCTACTACATATTGTATCAACAAAATAATATGACAGATCAAGTGAATTGATATTACTTTAAAAAAAATCATGTAGACATAACTTTTGATCCAATATATGGTGCTGACAACCATCTTTTACTTTTAAAACGTATCATTAATCTCACAGTGTTAACATTTGTAGTGTCTGTCACAATCATTTTTCTAAATCCCTGTAGATCTTATTCATTCAAAAGTTCTTGAAGTCTTTCAAAAATTGTCTCTAACTTTCCGTTCTTCAATACCATTGGCTTTAGCATAAACTCTCTTTTATTGTTCTTTATCACAACTACTTGATGTTCCACCCCACCTATCTTTTTCCTATCAAAATGCAAAAACCAATTCTTGACCTTTAGTTACTTTGTCTTTTCTGGTAACTGCTACATGGATTGCTGGTTGAGTTGGCACAAGAAGATTGACATCAGCCATTTGAAGTTGTTGACACACTGTGGCAGCCTTACGTGTACTGAGCTTGGCTCGACTAATGAATTTAATAGTCTAGACTGTCCTCTGTTTAATTTTTAATTTATTAATATTTATTGAAGGTTACTTACTAATCACTTACTGACTCATTACTAACTCATTACTTTCGTGTTCCTCTCTGTATTCATTCAGAATTGAAGTCGATGGCATTGATCGAATGTTTCTAATTTTAATTTTTTTGAGGGATACATTTATTTAGAATCATTAGGCTTTATTGTAGTATATTTCACTCTAACAGCTGTCACTTATTGCTTTAAGTAAAGATTTTTATCTTCAAACTGCAACCACAGTCCATCTTCTTTCATTACATCTAATAAACTATCAAAACTATAAGTACTTGGTTTTTTGATTTCTATTTAGTTATTTATATTTCTTTTTAATCAATTTTTTTTATTATACTTGCCACTGACAATTTGTTTATTGATGGAAAATTCAAATTAGCCCATAGTTCTAAACGTTCATCAGATAATTTATAATTCAACCTTTTTTAACATTTTTACAGTCTAATGCTAAGCTGGTGTATTGGTTAATTATTTTTATGTCTCTTGTTTTTTTGGAAGCAGTAAAATTTTTGATTGATATTTTGAATGTTGTATACTAACTAAACTTGTAATGTCTTATACAATTTATCTTTTGATTTGGTATTTAAAAGCAACAACGTTCTTTGGAAACATTTACAGTCAAAATTTATTAACATAAATATAAGTTTAAAATAAATACTCTGTATTAAAAACGCTCAATAAACCCTATGTCACTGATATCACTTTTATTTTGCAATCTAATGATCTATTGTTCATTTAGTGCATGAGTTTTTTAAATGGATGCACTTTGGAATTATTGTCATTCTTTTGAAATATTCATTTATAATTCATCACTTGATGATATGCTCATTTTAAAATCTTTTATTTAAAAAAGAAAAATTTTAACTTTGCTTTATTTAAATGAACAATATTTAAATATACTACATACGCATTGCTTTTGTAGAACAGTTCCGATCTTTGATACTGCAATCTCCCATAATTCCTCGACAGTCCCTCTGATAAAAAAGTATGTAATATAAATGTAATTATAATATCGTAATATCGCAATACTTATTAATATAATGTATCATAATGATTTTGTATATAATTCCATATTACAAAAACATATGCAATTAATACACTTGTATTAAATACATGTGTGTATATGAAACACACACACACACACATATATATATATATATAAATATATATATATATATATATATATATATATATATATATATATATATATATATATATATATAATATATATATATATATATATATATATATATATATATATATACTATTCTCAATCTATTCCCATCCCAAAATCTCAGTCGATGTAGCAGCACTCTGTTGCGAGTCAGGCTATTTGTCAGTCGATGTATGTACTGAAGCCTCTGCAACTTTTGTTTTTTTATGACATCTATGTGCGTCTATTGCTGCATTTATATATGTGTGTGTATATATATATATGTGTGTATATATATATATATATATATATATATATTTATATATATATATATATATATATATAGATATATATATATATACATACATATATACATATATATACATACATACATATATATATATATATATATATATATATATATATATATATATATATATATATATATATATATAAATATATGTATACATACATACATAAATGCAGCAATAGACACACAGGGGCTTCAGTACATACATACATACATACGTACATACATACATACATACATACATACATACATACATACATACATACATACATACATACATACATACATACATACATACATACATACATACATACAGTGGGTGGCCATTGAAATAGGGCCATTGAGTTTTCTACACATTTTTGTGAAATTTTATCCATAATGTAAAAAAAGATAAAGGTTTACGGTAAAATATAATAAAAAATTTAAAGAATAGTTGTTTATTATTAAAAACAAACAAATTTTTTTTTTTATATTTAAAAATTGTAATGTTATCAATATTTTGTAAATCCACCCTTTGCTGCTATAACAGCTTCTACTCTCTGTGGCATGCTGTCAATGCATTTCTGTGCCAATTCTTTTATGTGAGGCTTTCGATGCCAACCTTTAATTAGTTTTTCAATAAGCTGGGTTTTATTTGTCACCAATTCTTTTGAAGAAACCTCCCGTTTTAATAGCTCCCACAGGTTTTCTATAAGATTAAGATCCGGGGAACTTCCTGGCCAATCCAGCGTTGGAATTTTTTTCTCTCCAAGAAACTTTTTAATGGATATTGCCATATGGCATGGGGCAGAATCTTGCATAAATATAAATTTGCCATATGGAAATCATTGCGAGACTTGAGGAATGACCTTTTGCTCCAAAACTTCTTTGAATTGGTCCTGCCTCATTGTCCCTTGGACTATGTAAAGCCTTCCCGTACCCTTACCACATATAACGGACCACACCATAATTGACAAGCGTCTAAGTGTCTCCTGACTGTGCGATCACTAATATCAATTCCAGCATCTTTAATTAATGTTGTGATTATTTTTCTGGGTTTCTTTCTATTCTCCAAGCAAATATTCCTGATAATTCTCTCAGACCTAGGCGTTGTAAGGCGTTTTCCTTTACTGTTTTTACAAAGTGAGGATATAGGGTTTTCGCCATTTTTTATTTTTGATGCTGCTCTTTGCACAGTCTGCCTAGAAAAGCCAATTCTTCATGAAATTTCTCATTTAGAATAGTTAGTGTTGCTAAAAAGTGACAATATTTCACTTTTTCTACAAACATTCACATTTTTTTTTAGCCATTGTCAGAAACTTTAAACAATTTAAAAGACAAATAAACACACTACAAAAATATGTAAAAGAAAATTAAAAAAGTTGAAATAATGTATATTTTTGGAATAACTACTTTCAAAGAAGTCTTTCACTTAATAAAACACTTAAAAAATTAAAATTTTAAAAATAGTTGGTTAAAAATAACGTTTGAAGAAAGATCCTTAACACACACACAAAAAGCTTCGGCACTCTACAAATAGTAACTGAACACAATTTCACAGTTTTACTTGTCAAAACATGCAAAATACAGTGTTGCTAGCAACAAAATAGTTTTGCTTAAACAATAATTTGTAATAATGTCGTAAATAATTATGAAAAATTGTGAATTTCACGTTTGAAAGGTGAATTAATACTGACAATATAACAAAAAAACGTGATGGCCCTAATTCAATGGCCACCCACTGTACATACATCAACATGTATATATATATATATATATATATATATATATATATGTTGATGTATGTATGTATGTACAGAATATATATATATATATATATATACATGAATATATATATATATATATATATACATACATATATAAGATACTACTTTTTTATATATAAATACATATATATTTGTATTTATATATTTTTAAAATATAAATATATATATACAATATATAGTATGTATATATATATATAGTATATATATATATATATATATATATATATATATATATATATATATATATATATATATATATATATACTTGTATATATATACACTTATATATATATACTTATATATATATATATATATATATATATATATATATATATATATATATATATATATATATATACTTATATATATATATATATATATATATATATATATATATATATATATATATATACTTATATATATATATATACTTATATATATATATGTATATATATATATATATATATATATATATATACACAAATATATATATATATATATATATATATATATATATATATATATATATATATATATATATATATATATATATATATATATATATATATTAGGGTGGGGCATAAAACACCAAAGTCAATAAAAAAAATACCATAATAATTTTTCTGGTTCCTTTTGATATGTGTATTAAAAAAATGTAATTTTTTTTTTTTTTATGGGTACCCCTATGGTCGGTCCCAGCAGTCCGAAAATTAGAAAATTTATTATTTTTGTAAATAATAAAGGGGGCATGGTCACTTACAAATATTTTAAAGATATCTCAAGGGTTATTTTTGTAGCCTGATATATCTATTTTTAGATTATGTTTTGTTTTATTGCAAAAGATGATGGAAATGATCAGCCCTACCCATTTAAATACATGATGTTTATATTTGGGAGGTGGGGGGGGGGCGTATATATTTTTTCCTACGTATTTTAAATAAAAAATATTTTTACATTTGCATTTATTTTTTAAAGAAAGATTATTTTCAAGTTTTCAACCAAGATTTTTTTTCTGTTGTCTGAAATTTTAGACGATGATCTGCAACAACTAATAAATTAGCTTGGCTATCTTTTCTGAAAGTTTAAATGAAGTCTAGACCAAGTTTAATAGCACGTTCTGCACTATCATTTACAACAAGAAGACCAGTGACATAATTTTTAAATCTAATATAACCCAAAAATTTTTCCCAGTTTGATGAACTGATTTTAAGCCATTCTGTCTCATGTAATGTCATTTTTAATAAATCAAATAAAAACCAGCTTTCAGGACCAATAAAATCTTCAATATTTTTTTTTTTTTTTTTTCATTGTCAGTAAAAATTTTGGAATTTAGTTTCCCCATCTTATAACTGGTGGGCTTTGGTGTTTGAGCTAATTTAAGAGCTAATTTTTGTAGCTGATCTACAGATAAACATTTATCAGCAAGACACATAACCACAAATCTTTCATTTAAATACCAATTGTGCTTTTTAAGTGATTTCAGTACTGCTTCTGCTGGTTTAAAACTGAATTCAGAATATTGTATCATTTCATTAATAGCTTTTAGATTTAAAGAAGGTGCTATGGCAGGGATAGGAGCTTTAATAAACCATGGAGCATAAAATAGTGCTGTAAATGAAGCAATTTCATTAATAAACTTTCCCTCTTGCAATGATATTATGTTAGGACATAAGTTAATGAATTGTGGCTGAAGAAGATCATATCTTAAATAATAAACTCCCTCTGACATTAACCTGGCATGAACTGCTAATTGTTTAAAATACTGGTAGTCATGTCTTAGAAATATATCATTATCTAGGCAAATTTGAAGGAATGTTAATGATTCAGAAGCCTAAATTAAAAAAAACTTTATTATTAGAACTTATAATTAAACACATTAATCTAAATAAGACAAATAAACCAACCTGCTTTTCCACAAAAGATACAATTTTTTTTTCTGAGTCAAATCTCTTTAGGTTTATTTATTTATCTTATTATTACTATTATCTTATTATTTAGGTTTATTTATTTATCTTCTTCTCAAGAATCGATTTCCAATTACCCCTCAGCCTATCAAATAAGTCTTTGGTCCACTTGTTTTACCACCAGTAAGAACATTTGAAAAGTCCTAATATATATTTATTTCAAATCATTTAAATAAATTTTATTAATAAAGCATTTAATTCATCAAGAAATATTCATAGTTAAATATATAAATAAATATAAAAATATTGTATGATTTTTTCAATATTTACCTTTATATGTAATTCATAAACGTGATGACGACAAGCCATCCAAATTAAAGCTTTTACTCTCCACTGCTCAATTAGAGTACAGACTCCTTTTAACCAACCAGTATTTGTAACTGTGGTGTCAAAGGACAGACAATCAACATAGTCAAATAGCTCTCAGTCTTGTAAAGTTTTTTTGATTACTTTCCCAGGAGACTCAGCAGTGCCATCTTTCACAATTAAAATACCCAAAAGTTGGGATTCTGAGAGATCTGGTGAACTGATTAGTACAGCTACTCTTTCAACTTTTTCTTTACCAAGTTCTTTCATTTTAACATAATTTTTCAAAATTATGTTAAAATGAAAGTAAGACTCTTACCCTCAAAATGCACAGTAAGACTCTTACCCTTTGCCAATGTAATAAAGTTGTCATTAATATTACAGGCAGTTTTTCTTATACTTAATTTTTTCTACCTCAAAATACTTCGTTTAGAAATAGAAAAATCATCTGTCGTTCCAGAACTATTATTTATAAGAGAAGCAAGAGTTGCACTCAGTGCAGTCAAACTTATTCCATATCGTGATGCTGTTGGAGCTAAAGCTTTTCCTATATTTATTGGAATAATAAGAGGAACAACATTAGATTTTCTAATTTTTCTAGATGGCTGTAGATACTCTTCATCTTGGTTATCATCTAAAGTATTCAAAATTTTTGTTGTGTTTTCATATTTCTCATTAACTAACTCTTTCTGTTTTCTTACGGACTCTTTTGTTCTTTGATTTTTTATTTTCACTTCTCTTTTTGTTTTGTCTTTTACAAACTTTTGTGAAATTTTATCGTTACCTAACATTTTCTGAACACGCGCTTCTTTCTGGTTGTTAAGAAAATCTGCATCTTCTGTTCTAGTTTTTATATCTTTAGTTTTATCTTTCATAATAATACCTTCACATATCTTTTGACTTACATCAAATACCTCCTCTAGCATTCTTGAAAACTGTTCTCTTTTTAAAACTAAATTTGTACTTAAACGGTTCCTGTGTTTGTTTAAATCTTTTCTCTTCTTTTCCAAGTCAACAATCTTGTCTCTAAAACAAATGTAGAAGAATGCATTAAAATTAATGTAATTTATTATAAATATATAAAATTGTATGACTTTATAATTGTTACTTATATAACATAAATTTGAAATTGGATTAAACTAAATATTAAAGTTATTTTAATTTTATAAAAACCTGATATGCTTGTCAGTATCAATAGAAGGAATTCCTGCTTTTTGCCATATTTTCTTCACCTCATAAACAACAATTTTGGAGACAACTGCCTATTTCAGCACATTGTGCAGTAAAGAAATCACCAAGAGGGCATGAAGCTATACTAACTGAGGAAATGTTTGGAAAATCAGCCCTTAGTATAAGATCTCTGTAATGGTAATACTGCAATGCAGTTTTTTTAGTTGGCTATTGTGTATTAGCTATTGTTCCAATTCTTTTTCCAACAAGACAAGTTTCACGATGAGATATTTTTCCAAAACTATTGCCTGTTGACATTATTTTTATTTACACTAAGATAAAAATTTTAAAAATTACTGATTTTTTTAACTTAACCCTCCCCCCCCTACCTCCCAAATATAAACATCTTGTATTTAAATGGGTAGGGCTGACCATTTCCATCATTTTTTGCAATAAAACAAAACATAATCTAAAAAAAGATATATCAGGCTACAAAAATAACCCTTAAGATATCTTTAAATTATTTGTAAGTGACCATGCCCCCCTTATTATTTACAAAAATAATAAATTTTCTAATTTTCGGACTGCTGGGACCAACCATAGGGGTACCCATAAAAAAAAAATTACATTTTTTTAATACACATATCAAAAGGAACCAGAAAAACTATTATGGTATTTTTTTTATTGACTTTGGTGTTTTATCACCCACCAAAATATATATATATATATATATATATATATATATATATATATATATATATATATATATATATATGAATATATAAATACTTTATTTTTTTATTTATTGATCTATTTTGTGATTATTTCACTTTATATTGATCACTTGCAAATCAAAAAAAAGTTGATTATTATCACATAATCAAAACAACAATATATATATATATATATATATATATATATATATATATATATATATATATATATATATATATATATATATATATATATATATATATATATATATATTATATATATATATATACAGTATTGGACAAAACATTTGCAACCAACATCGAACAATGCTAAAAAGTGTTCCTAATTTTACATGTCTTAAAAACAAAACAAACTATACTACCACAGCAAACAGTTCAGGAGTCTGGAGTCATAGCATTCCATGACATGAGCAATCAGCTGACAGGTGACAGCACACAGGCAGAATTTCGTTGACTAGTGCCATTTTGCAGCGGACAAAACAAGTGCAACTTTTTTGGTTTGTTTCATTTTCTTAAGTCTGGTCCGTGTCAACATTACGGAAGTTTTTTAATAATTAAAAGAAGTATCCAGAAGTTTCCAGAAGCATGCAGAAGCTTCCAGAAGTTTCCAGAAGAAGCATCTGGAAGCATCCAGAAACATCCAGAAACATTCAGAAGCATCCAGACGCATCCAGAAGCTTCCAGAAGCATCGAAAAGAAGCATCTAGAATCTTCCAGAACAGGTTGACACAGGCTCATTTTACTATATAAGAGACATGTAAATCGACATGTAATTCAGTCAGTATATGGAAGTCAATCAGTCAGTATTATCAAGACAGTTTATCGAAGTTTTTTTATCGAAGAACATCAATACAAGAAGTGAAATACAACAAGTGTTTCATTACATCAATACAGTCCAATCCAAAGGCGTTGTGTCCCACAGAACGTTATTGTATCATCACAAGGTAAATGTAACACAGTAAGCCTTAAGAAGCGTGATTATTTATTTTTGTTATTTTTATGACTTCAAGTGCGAAAATGGCTCCCGATAGTCTTGGATTGGAACTAAGAAAGAAAATTATTGGCGATTACATAAGTGGAATGTCACAAAAAAGTATTTGTGATAAATATCGCGTGAAAAAATGGACCGTATCAAGACTATATTCCAAATATCGTTCTACAGGGAAGTTGGCAGCAGATAACAAAGGTGGAAGACCGCGCTCCACCACTTCTAGAGAGGATTCTATGATCGTCAAATCCGTCAAGAAGGATCCCTGGATATCATCAGTCAAGATACAAAAGCAATTAGAGCTGCCTGTATCGGACCGAACAATCAGACGACGTGCTGTTGAAGCCGGATTGTTTTCTCGACGCCCTGCAAAGAAACCGCTGATTTCACTAATAAACCAGAAGAAAAGACTCCTGTATACTACATCTCATATTGACTGGAATGTGCAGAAATGGCGAACTGTCCTGTTCAGTGATGAATCGAAGTTCAACATCATTGGGAGCGATGGCATTTGCCGTGTATGTCGTCCAGCCGGAAAACGCCTCGATTTACGTTATTGCCATAAGACCATGAAGCATGGTGGAGGCAATGTAATGGTCTGGGGGTGTTTTTCTGCTAACGGTCTAGGTCCAATACATCGAAACGATGGAATAATGGACCGTTTCATGTATAAAAATATCCTGAAAGATGTTATGTTACCTCATGCTGAATGGAATATGCAAATAAAATGGGTCTTTCAGCAAGACAACGATCCGAAACACACTGTAAAAGTAGTCAAGCAGTGGTTTCAAGACAACCACCTATTGGTGATGGATTGGCCGCCTCAATCTCCGGATCTCAGCCCTATCGAGAACCTGTGGGAGATCGTCAACTGAAGAATTAATCGTGAAGGTGTTCGTAATAAGGATCAACTGTTTGAACAAATCCAAAAGGCCTGGGCAGCAATTCCACAAAGTTTCATTGATCACCTGATCGAATCTATGCCTCAAAGATGCAAGGCTGTGATCAACAACAAAGGATTCGCCACGAAATGTTGATAGCGAAATACAGCTTGGTCAACATTTTGTCGAGTTGCACTTGTTTTGTTCAGAAGGAAATCAACTTTTTTTAATACTTTCGATTAATTTATTAATTTTCGTGTACAAATAATGAACTTTGTAATGAATAAAACTTGAAGAACTTTGTCTCTAAACAGTTACATAGTTATTTCTCTAAATTGAAAAAATGCAGCACTTTTATATAAAGAAACTAAATTAGCATTATTTGGTTGCACTCGTTTTGTCCGATACTGTGTGTATATATATATATATATATATATATATATATATATATATATATTTATATATATATATATATATATATTTATATATATATATATATAATATATATATATATATATATATATATATATATATATATATATATATATATATAGAGAGAGAGAGAGAGAGAGAGAGAGAGAGAGATCTCTTAACTGGTTGTCAGAAAGTTTTTCTGTATTTTGTTGACAAAAAGTAAAAATTAAAATGCAAGACTGGAATTTTTTTTTTATTAATTGATAGACTACCTGCCCCAACCAAACCCTCAGTCGATGTAGCAGCACTCCCTTGCGAGTCAGGCTAAAAGATAGTAGATGTAGCAGCACTCCTTTGCGAGTCAGGCTATTTGTCAGTCGATATAGCAGTACTCCGTTGCGAGTCAGGCTATTTTTTAGTCGATGTAGCAGCACTTTGTTGCGAGTCAGGCTATAAGATAGTTGATGTAGCAACACTCCGCGCATGATTTACAGTAAAAAAAATAAAAATAAAAACATTTTATTAAAAAAATAAAGATAAAAACATTTTATTAAAAAAAGTAAAAATAAAAACATTGTTTATATTGTTAAAAATATTCGGAATGTTTTTAAATACATTCTGGTCAATTAAACTTGCGTTTTTGCGGTTTTTTTAAAAAACAATTAATTTGTAATTAAATTAATGGTTTTTACTTTCTGACAACACGCAAATGTTGGACGAAAGTCAAAAGTAATTAAAAGCAATTAAAAGTGACGTATTTGTTGGCATAAGAATCATTTTTTTCCCTCCGTACTCCCAAATGCAACAAAGTATATATATATATATATATATATATATAAATATTTATATATTTATATCTACATATATATATATATATATATATATATATATATATATATATATATATATATACACATATATATATATATACACATATATATACTCACTTATCAAACCATTTTTAATTGACACTGTGTTTCATCAATTAAGACTTGTCAGAAAGTTTCTGATGAGTCTTAATTGATGAAACAATTAAAACAAAAAAGGTTTCATAAGTGATTTTCTGCTAATTTATTATTGCCCTGTTCATTTAAGAAAATTGAACCCTCTTCTATACAAATAATTTTAAAAGTATTTTGTGGAATACATTTAAAATTATTTGTATATGTATACATACATACATATATATATATATATATATATATATATATATATATATATATATATATATATATATATATATGTAAATAAGTATATATATATAATTTAAAATTATTTGTATATATATATACATATATATGCATATTTATGTATATATATATATACACATATATACATGTGTACATAAATATAAATGTGTATATATATAAACATTTATATATATATATATATATATATATATATATATATATATATATATATATATATATATATATATACACAATCCTTGGATTTAGGGTCGGCATTCGGCAATGTCGACCTAACTGCCAACCTAAAAGTGTTTGAGGTCAGCAAAAAATTGCTGACTTCGTTTCTATGTCTTATGGTAAAACCTTTGTATCAAATTTTGTTTGCCAACCTGCTGCCAACAAAGATTGAGGTCAACAAATTATTGCCGACCTCATTTTTCTTAATTCCGAGGGTTGTATATATATGTATATATATATATATATATATATATATATATATATATATATATATATATATATATATATATATATCATATATATATATATATATATATATATATATATATATATATATATATATATATATATATATATATATATATATATATATATATATATATATATATATATATATATATATATATATATATACTTAGATTTATCATTACTAATTCATTTACATCAATTGTGCAAAAGACATAACAGGCAATAGTTATTAACAGATTGAGGTATACCTTGTAACTAAACCTTCAGCTGTAGTCATAACTGTATCTTCAACAACAAAAAAACTAAAAAAGCCATTAATAAAACACAAACATTGAAAATATCCATTATGTTATAACTATAAGTATAATACATTAAGTATCATCGGTTGAAATTTGGACGATTTTAAATTTTAAATTTCGAGTTCTCTCAAAAAATACTTAATCAATTATGATTATTTTTATAACGATTTATAATTAACATAATTAACATAATTAGTTTTCCTGTGTGTGAGTGTAGTTTTGTTTACTCCTCATTAGTTTTTGCAATGTTGAGTAAAGAGTCAGAAAATTGAAAAATTTTACACAGAAAATCCATCGTTCTTATATTCCAAGATTTCAAAAGCATGTTCTAAAATTAACTATTGGAATTATTATAAAATGTTATAAGGAAAACAAAACTTTAAAATAAAATCGGTAAGTGGTGGAAAATCAAGATTTATTTCCAAAAATATGGCAAAATCAATAGTCGACACAATTCATCAAAATCGGACTCACAACAAGATTTAGCAACGAAGTTTAAATGCAATAAAGTTTTCGTTCAAAGAGTATTCAAAAAAGAAAATCTGAAAGAACATCCCAAGAAAAAAATACCAAAAAGGTCGCTTGATGGAGAAATCATGACAATTGGATGAGCTAAAAATTTGCATAAATTAATTACGAAAAAAAAATTTATGCATTTTAGAAGACGATGAAACTTACTGTAAAAAAGATCACGCAATGCTTCCAGGTAATCAATACTATTATCAGTCGAAAGGTTATAAAGCTTCTGACAAATTTAAGTACATTTGAGTAAGAAAATCACTTTCAGGTTCCTTGTATGGGGCAATTTGCAGTTGAGGTTCTTCTTTTATAAAATATCAATCTTTGACGCCAGATCTATATGTGAGTGAATGCTTGAAAAAACGACTTCTTCCTCTAGTTAAAAAGCAAAAATAAACGACTTCTTCCTCTAATTAAAAAGCACAAATAATCAATCTTATTTTGGCCAGATCTGGCATCGATCCACTATTCCAAAAAAAGTAATTCAGTGATATAAGAAAAAAAGAGTCAATTTTGTTCCAAAGGATGCCAATCTACCAACTGTCCTAAGCAGCGAGTTATCAAATCTTACTGGGCAATTGTGAAGAGAATATTGAGGAAAAAAGACAAATGTGAAAATAGTGTTAAAAATTTCCAAAATTTATTGATTAATGCTAAAAAAAAAGTGGCGTAAAGTAAAAATGTGGAGATGATGGAGGGAACTATACAAAAAATTAAATTACTTGCACGTCGTAAAGTTGAGGCTATATTTATTTTTATTTAAACAAAAATTATGTAGGTATCATTATAAAAAAAAATCATTACAATTAGTTAAGTTGTCTTTGAGAAAATTCAATTTAAAACCATCCAAATTTCAACCGATCATAGTGATAGTATAATATTAACAATGATGTAATCAATATTATGATACGAACAAGTTTTAAGTTTTTTGAAAATTTACATATAAATATCTGGGACAGCTTAATAATAATTATCTCTAACTTTATTATTTAAATTAGATATTTAAAGAAACTTTTACATAATTCAAAATATGAAATATTAATTGCGATATTTGAAAATGTTTCTCGTCTTTTAAAAATTTTTTTAAACAGTAAACTTTTTATAACTAAACTCATTAGTTTTTATTCAATAAATAATAAAAAAAAACTAGAAAAAATATACAGTACAACGTAACAAAATAAAACAACCGCAAATCACAACAGTCTAAAGGAATTTAGTGGTGATCAAATATTTTAAATAAAAGAAATTGCAACTTCTTTTATATCTTATTTAAATCTTATTCAATATATTTTGATAAATCAAATATAACAAATATAAAACGTCAATTAAATGCAAGTTATTACGCAAATATTTATATAAAATTAAAAAAAGAGTTTAATAACATATAAAAAAGAATTTAAACCACTTATAGTTGAAAAACTCTAATAGCATATTTTAAAAAATATTTTTCTTTATTCTTATTATCACCTGACTTCTTATTTAAAATATTTAAATTTTTAAATAACTCTTTAAGTTTCCCTCTAACAAAAATCAGGTTTTAGTATTTCAAACAATGCGCATATAGCTTAGATATAATTTTTTATTAGTTGATTTTAAAATTACCGGCATATTTTTAGGACCTTTTTTTTTTTTTTATATTACAATTTTTTAATTTATTTTTAATGATTAAATTAACTGGTGTTGAAACTAACAATAAACTAAAATATGTAAGTTTTGTTATCAATTTTGCAGTAGTAAAGTCATTGTTCTTAATTAACATAGAATTTGAATACCAAAAACACTTCCAGATTTCACAATTCGTGATCACGTAATTTGCGCCATGGTTTTATCTTCTTATGCTACTCTGACAAAATAGTTCATGTCGGTGTGTCAGGACTTTACTGTTTTGCCTCGATATTGTTTTACTTATGATCTGATTTGAGATGATCACTCTTTAACAACCAAATAATAAATATATCCATATATATATATAAGTAGATTTTTAAATTTTCATTCAAATCTAATCATATACATTATTACATACAACTAATTTAGTTTGTTGTATTTAATTGTATGCATATCTAATATATATCAGTCTTCTTTGTTTAAAATTTAAAAGCGCTGGCCAGATGGTCATTTTAAGGGTAGCGTGTATGATTTCAAATAAAATTCATCTTTACTTGCTATTTAAATTAAAATAAAAACAGCAAAAAGAATGCTTTTAATAAAATCTAAATAAATTAATTTAAAAAAATAAATGGCAAAACAAACCTTTTATTCAAATAATTAAAAACATAAAAAAAAAAACATTTTAAGTTCTAAATTAAAATAATTGAAAAAAACAAAACAAAAAAACAATTTATATAAACTCTAAATAAAATAATTACATTAAAAATGGCAAAATGAATTATTTAAATTCTAAATATCTAAATAAGATTTCTAAATAAAATAATTCATACATTGTCCAGCCGTTGTCTGGTAAAAAAGGACAATGCGTGCATTCATTTTCAGCCAATGTGTGCATTCAAAATCAGCCAATGTGTGCATTCATTTTATAATAGTTGTTCCAAAATTATTATTAAATTAAAACTTCAATTTGTAAACTTTTTATTTTTTATACAAAACAGAAAATGTAGTTGAACACACAGTTACATAAATAAAATACGCCATTTTTTTCAGCCAATAGAAGCCTAAGCACTAAATTTTTTTGAATTAGGCAGCCTGTTTTTTATTATTTATAATAAAACGTTGCAATTAACTATTAATTTAAATTTATATTTCAGTTATTGTTTTATTTTTTGTCCGATGTTTTTTATAAATTTTAAACAAGTATTTTAGCTTTTAAAACTCTTTTAAAATTATTCTATGAAAACTTTAACATAATACTTTTTTTAATGCTTATAGAATCAGTGTTTTTTTAATGCTTATATAATCAGTACTTTTTATTACACTATAAAATTTGAGTTGCTATGTAACATTTGTTTTCGCCCTAAAGTTTTTTGCTATTAAAAGTGTTTATAAAAGTAATCATAGAAAAAGTTTGATAAGATTTATCACTAAATACATATTTATATAAGTATAATTATTAGTAATTAAGTAAAATTCTTTGATAATTTAAATAAAATGGATTTATTGTAAACAACCTTTAGAATTAATTTGTTACTTTATTTAATGAAGTAATAAGTAAACATAAGTTATGTATTTAATATATTTATAATAATTTACAAAGCATTTGGCATAGTATAGTATTTTTTTAAAATATAATATAAATATTTTATTTTTTTTCAAATTTTAGTTTTTTGAACTTAGAAATTTTTTTTCTTTAAGATTTTTTTTTAGATAAGTTATCTTTAAAATTTTCTTTTTATTTTCAACTCATTTTGAAATGCCTTAAGTTAAGTTAAGGTCAAAACAAACTGCTGTGGTCAAGTTAAAAAAAAAAAAATTTAAGCGTGGTCAGGAATGGCGTTCAATCACATTTCTTTAGGTTTTATCCATTTTATGTCCGCCAAACTTGAGTATATATCGGACAAATTGGGCGGAACAAAAAAGTTAGTTATTTCAAGTTTTGTGTGTGTGTGTGTGTGTATATATATATATGTGCCAATCTAATCTATGTGTGTGTGTGTGTATATATATATGTGCCAATCTAAATAGGCAAGAATAACAATAAAATATAAAGATGGCTAATAATATAAACTGTTACTTACCCAACAATTTGGTAGAAATAAGTTTGAAAAATATGAAAAGATTCGTGCTATACAAAAACAAACTTCAAATGAATAAGTTTGAAAAATGCAGAACTTCAATTTAAACTTTAAAGTTTAAATTGAAATTTCATCAATAAAATTATATAAAGTTTAATCAATATATCGGGTAGTTACTAAAAATATATTGTGTGGTTACTAAAAATATATCGGGTTGTTACTAAAATCATATTGTGTGGTTACTAAAAATATATCGGGTAGTTACTAAAAATATATTGTGTGGTTACTAAAAATATATCGGGTTGTTACTAAAAATATATTGTGTGGTTACTAAAAATATATCGGGTTGTTACTAAAAATATATTGTGTGGTTACTAAAAATATATCGGGTTGTTACTAAAAATATATTGTGTGGTTACTAAAAATATATCGGGTAGTTACTAAAAATATATTGTGTGGTTACTAAAAATATATCGGGTAGTTACTAAAAATATATTGTGTGGTTACTAAAAATATATTGGGTTGTTACTAAAATCATATTGAGTAGTTACTAAAGAAATATACGGGGTTTCTAAAAATCTAAACTGACATTTTAATGCTTATATCTATTTTAAAAACTTAATTCTCAGTTAATTTGCTTGAATTTAGTTGATTATTAAAAATTAAGAAAAAATGGAGTTGAAGCAAGAAGAGATAAAAGCGAATTTCTAATTGAGTTCTAATTGAATAATAAATCTCACTTTCTAAAATATTTTTTAAGAGGAAGTTTTTTTTTACCCAAAACTTACTAATATCTTTTTCAGTTTTCAATATCTATGAACCAAATAATAAAAAAATATAGAAGATTATGTACATATACAGTGCTTCCAGAAAGTATTAGCGCACTCGTAATTTTTTTATTATAGACAACTTCAAATCAATGTAAATTGTAAAGTAATTTTAATTTTGAACTAGTTTTTTTTTTAAATGAAAGGTAAAACCAATTAAATTTAATTATAATTTCAAATATTGTCAACCTGCTTGTTCTTTTTAATTAGAAGTTTAATGACTACTTGGAAAAATGTCTGAAATTTGCAAAAGTATTAGCACACTCATTGAAAATGTATTAGCACACATAGTTAATTCGAAAAACTTTTTTGGTTAAAAACTTTCTACTGATTAATAACAGTCAATAAAAAAATATAAGAAGAAAAAATTAAAGTGGGGGAAATACCATTTGAAATACAGTTAGTTAAAACTTCAGAATTGCAACAACGAATATATGGGTTCAAGGAGCATATCAATCGAAACAAAGTGGCAAGTTGTTGGCCTGAACAAAAGTGGTCAACTTGAAATCAGTAAATGCAGGGTTAGAACAATGCTCAAAAACTATAATGAGTTTGGAACAGTCAAAGACAAAAGTTGCTTTGGTCGTCCCAAAAAAATGTCAGAAAGGGATGAAAATAAAGCAATGATGCTTGCTAGACGCAATCCAAACATGAGCAAAAGCTGAAATTGCCTCAGACCCGAATACAGTGTTGGGTGCACATCAAGTTAGCCGATCAACAATTAGCAAGCTTATGAAGAAAAAACATCTCAATTCATACCTTGCAAAAAAGAAGCCACTATTAAGTATCAAAGACCGTCTCAAGCAAAGAAAATGGTGCAAAGAGAGAGCTGCATGGACTGTAGTGCAATGGAGAAAAGTAATTTTTTCGGATGAGTCAAATTTTGAATTCATTAATCGCAAGAAAAAGGTTGTCGTGAGGAGATACAAAAACTAAAAATATAATCCTCGTTTTATCTAGTCAAGAGTTCAAGGAGGAGGTTCAATAGGCATTTGGGGCTACATTGCTGGATCTAGTAATGGATTGGTGCAGCTTTACACTGATCGCCTTAATCAACATCGATATATAGAGAGATATTAGAAGATTATTTAAAGCCATCAATAGATGTTTTCAAGACTGACTCCACCTGGCAATTTCAACAAGATAACGCTCCTTGCCACACAGCACGCTCAATAAAGCAATACATGGAAGAAAAACGGTTGAATATAATGCCTTGGCCCGCTCGCTCACCTGATTTAAATCCTATTGAGAATCTTTGGAGTTGGATGGACTGTAAATTACGAAAAAGCAAGCCCACTAACCTGGTGCAGCTCAAAATGCAAATGTAAGAGTTGTGGAATACCATGCCACAAGAATTAATCACAAAACTTATAGATTCTATGCTGCGTAGAGTCTTAGCATGCCTTAAAAACAAAAGTGGTCACATAAAATATTAAATTTTCTTAGAATCTTTGAAAAACTGTAAGTGCCCAAATACTTTTGCACACTTTTTTAATACTGTTTTTATCACTCTTATTGTATTCTAATTAAAATTTAAGATAATAATAAAGAAATATCTTTTATATATTTGACAATTAGTATTTCTGCTTTATTTTATGAACAAAATAAAAAAAAATTATCAATCAGCCTTTTATTGTTTTCGAATTACACTCATTTGAAGTTTACTTAGGTAAAAAAATTATGAGTGAGCAAATACTTTCTGGAAGCACTGTATATACATATTTTAAATGTAATGTCCATAATTTCACACATGTGTGGTTTAAAAAGGGAATAATTGCACTTGAAAGTCAGTCTGAATTCTTAGTAACTACAAAACATGTTGTAAAATATGTATAAAGATGAATCTATAATGAATGAATTATAAAATATATTTATAAAATATGCAAAATTTGTTGTGAAGTAGATAAGTTATCCAAAGTATGTTGTGAGAGGTAAATTATGCAAAATATGTTGTGGAAATTCTGAGGAATAAATACTATTGTAAAAAAATGAACAAAAAATTTTAATGCAATTAAAAAAACTTATGCTAAATAACAACTACAATTACATAGTAACTCAAACTAAACTTTCTAAAAATATTTTTAAGATGAAGTTACCTCTAACCAAAACTCACTAATCTTTTTTCTAGTTTTCAATACCTATAAAACCAAATAATAAAAAAATATAGAAAATTCTGTGCATATATATATACATTTATTTTAGGTGTAATGTCCATGATTCCACGCATTTGTAGTTTAGATTCCACGCATTTGTAGTTACAGGTTTCCATAATGCTACTTTTTTATGTAAATATAATATTATGAAAGAGTTGAAGCAGCATTTTACAATGGGATGCTTTCTTGGCAATTAACCTAATTTGTAGACCAGGATTGAGTATTTTTATTGTAATACACACACAAAAATACACATAATATAAATATATATATATATAACACACACACACAAAATATATAAAATATTAGTGATCTTGTAACTATTCTTTAACTGTTCTTTCCTACTTTAGATTTCCTGAAATGTGGACTCCATTAAAGATCAAGAGACTGCACAACTAACCAATGACTAATTAGCTTCTAATAAATAATTATTTTAATACATATATATACATATATATATATATATATAAACATATATATATATATATATATATATATATATATATATATATATATATACACATATATACATGTGTGTATATATATATATATATACGTATATATATATATATATATATATATATATATATATATATATATATATATATATATATATATATATATATATATATATATATTAATGATGATATATAATATTATCATCACTAGTAAAATTCATCAATAATAGTAGTAATATATAACAATCATTAATAATAGTATAATTAGCCAACAGTACTAGCAGGTGAAAATATGTATATTAAAAGTTTATAACTTTAAAACACCTACAATAGAAACAGTAGCTCTTTGCCAATCAAAAGCCAAGCGAGCCTGCTGCATACGTTCTTTTCTATAATAGTGTTCAAATATGTCGCGTTGACTCTGTAGAGAAAAAAGTTTAACAAGATGTTTAGTTGCCTACAAAATATTTTCTCAAATAGAATTATCAATTTTTATATAAACTAAAATATAAAACAATATCAACTAAAATTAACAATTAATCTTATAATCAATCTTGAGATGTGCAAATGATGGTCAAACAAAAATAAAGATAAATTACCAATGCACTAAAAATATGCATACATCTATATACAGGTGAAAAGTCGATTAGATCAGTGCAACAGATTTGAAGTATCTAAAATTTCAAAGTTCATTGTTTACATTTTTTGCTTTCTTTTTTTATTTTTTATCAAATTTTTAAAAAGCAATCACCTCATTTTTTTCTTCAGCAACACCTTCATCCACACCATGCAACAAACTCAAACTATATTGTTGGTGCACCTAAAAATTCAATTTTACTCCAATTACATTACATTATTCTTAGTAATAAAGCTTTAGTCAAAAGAAAGATTTGTCTATATTTAACATGACATTAGTGCATCTAATACTAGTACCAAAAATAGAATACCAATATTTCCAGCCATTTTCAAGTATCAAAACACTGTTATTGGGTGGGCTCAATACCTGTATTTCAGTACTGGATATATAAAAAATATTTGAAACTTTTCCTTAATTTTGCTTTAAAAATATTGCCTTTATTATTGTTACACAATAATAAAGGCATGTGAGCTTAAAGAAAAATAAAAGACTTTTCATAACTAAATTGGTAAATTCAGGACTTTTAATGGTTTTGCATGACTGTTTATGCCAGACTAAAAATAGAAAAATACATGACCAACTACAATTGTTCTTGCCTAAATTTATTTCTTCCTGAATACTTATTATCTAAATCAGTGTAAAAAAAAAATTGACTCAAATTGAGACATTTCTGAGATATTTGAGAAGCTTCAAAATGAGACCAAAAGTTTTTTTAAAGACTAGTTTTAAACATTAATTAAGAATCTCAATTATGTATCCATTACTTTAGATAATAGAGTATAAGTTATTATTTATGTTGTAAATAAAAAATGGTATGCAGAATAAGGTTTTATGCATATTTATAATAATGTTCAATAAAAAAACATTTGATTTAGGAACTAATAATCAATACTTTATGTCTAATCAATAGATTTATAAAACTTTAATATCCAGAAACACATAGTATGCCCAAAAAAGAATTTAAAGAATTCAGTACCAGTGCTTGATTGACAAAAATTATGTGTGGTTTTATTTTCTGCGTAATAAAGCAAAACTTGAAAAAAAAAAAAAAATGCAACTAGAGGATTAAACCACAAAGTTTTTTTCTACAGATTAACTGCCTTTTAACATATTTGTCACATCAGTTGAAGTAAGAGTTATAAGCTATAAGCTAGTGGGTTTGTTGTTCCACAACAAACATATATCAGCAACATTTTGTTAACAAACTTATATTATTGGCAACAACAATTCAATGGTAGTCAAATATTCAAACACAGTTACAGAAAGCAGGATGTTTAAGCAATTGTGACCAACAGCTTTGCATTGTACATAGCATTTAACTGGGTGTCAATATGTTTTGAACAAAAAAGCGTTAACTTATCTGCCAAAAAAAGCTTGTAAGGAATCTATAATGACAAGAATAGCAGTAAAAGTGATGATAACAAAGATAAGAGCACTGGCAATGACGCAAACATAATCAATGATCACAAAGAAGACAGGTACAAAGTTGCGATGAGTGAGAAGGATAACATTAAGAAACTAAATTTACAGCTTTTAATGGCTATGGTGTACACCATAATGAAATTGTTTCACTATAATTTGAAAAAAATCAAACACTTCAAAAATACATAGACATATACCAATCCATTCACCTCTAAAACTTGACTAGCTTGCACACAATGCTTTGAT
>NC_088922.1:50022500-50172500 GCF_038396675.1 Hydra vulgaris
AAAAAACGAATAAAACCACCCTCTACTTAAACAAACTAAATTTAGAAAGCTTGTTAATAATAAATAACAATTTCTAAACCTTCGCAAAGTTTCAATGCATTCCAAAGTTTTAAATTGGGGGTCAGGTCAATTAAGTAAATTAAGGTCAAAGTATCAAATGCATAAAACTCATCAGCCCCTCTATCAATCTCAAAAAATCACTTCCTACAGACAGTCAGCATGTTCACTTTAAAACTGTGGCAACAAAAATACCAAACTTGAACAACTAAGATTCTGGGCTAACAACACATGTTTTTTTAACAGCAATAAAAAAGAAGCTCCCACTTACAATTTTGAGCAGAAACTAGGTTTACTGACATTAGATACACAACTCACTGGTAGCAATCATATAGGTCAAAAAGGTGGAAGTATAGCCATAAAAATGGTATTGCAACAGCCGAAACTAATATCAAACAACTTAACTCCTAAAAAATTGAGCAAGCATAGTGCATCATAAATGCGGTTCCAAATCAATTTTTCTAGGCTGCATGTACAGACCTTACAACCACAATGACACATCATTAAACAAAATAATCAAATCCATCACAGCTGCAAAACAAAATCTTTCCTCACTTGAAAGTGTTTCAATGTTAATTTATGGAGATTTTAATTGGAGCCATTTTAAATAGGAAGAAATAGACTTAGGTGAAGGATTTGCAACAGTTACCGTTATCAAGAGCAATCATTAAAGAGATGAAAAATCTCGCTTCTATTTAATGGAACTGCAAGTTACCACCTACCCTACATTTTGAAAGACAAGAAATGATCCGCCCACAAACAAGTTAGACTTAATCATAACTAACAAACTCAATCAAATCCTCAAACTGAAACCTGATGTGCACTGAACAAGGTCACGCACACTGCCTTATCAAAGGCTACTTTGATTTTAAAAGTCCTGACAGACATCATCAAAACTCCAGCAGACTACTTTGAGAAAACTTGCCTTTTGGCAAAATACTGGGATTTGGACTCACAAAGCAATTAAGAAGGAGTATAAACTATCGTTCAAAAATAAGCGTAATATTGTAAAAGAAGCAGTAGCAAACTACAAGAGATATATTGCCAGTAGTTTCAAGGCTGATCCCAAAAGACTACTCAACCACGTGAAACATAAACAACATGTCATCAACTACACAGTTGAATCACAAGAAGATGAAAATGGTCATATAACCACAGCCAAAATGTTATTACCAAGTCACAAACCTACTTGAAGTGAGAGATATTGCTTCAAGTAGATTTAATTAATCAATCGGATCAAACAATGGCTCACAAATTGAGAGCAGCAAGTTGTAATTGATTACCATGAATCCAAATAGAAGAGTGTTAGGCAGCAAGCAGGCTA
Source organism: Hydra vulgaris (assembly GCF_038396675.1). Classification (NCBI taxonomy): domain Eukaryota; kingdom Metazoa; phylum Cnidaria; class Hydrozoa; order Anthoathecata; family Hydridae; genus Hydra; species Hydra vulgaris. Next base: position 50,023,882 of record NC_088922.1, read on the forward strand.
CTACAAAGTTAACCTCTAATAAATTTTTTAGTGCTTGGATCACTACTGTTTGTTCTCTTTATTAACAATCTCTCTGATAATATCACTAACCATATCAAAATATACGCTAATTATTGTAAAATTATTGGAGTTATTAAATCAAGTGAAGATGCTGTTTTCTTGCAAAATGACATCAACAAAGCAGTAGACTGGTCAAAAAAATGGCTCTTGCTATTCAACAAAGACAAGTGTAAAGTGATGCATGTAGGTGAAAAAAGAAATTCTACCCACAACTACACAACAGAAAAAAAAGCTAATACACATCAACAACAAGTCATTACCACTGAACATGACCTCGGTTTGCTTGTTTCAGACAACCTCTAAGTCAAACAAAAGGTTGATTTAGCAGCATCAAAAGCAAACATTATGCTTTGAAAGCTCCAAATGTCATAAGGTATGTTTTTTGGAAAGAGCTCTATACTATTTATACTAGACCACACTAAGAACTTGCTATCCAAGAACAGTCGCCTTATCTCAATTGCGATATTAAAAGACTCAAACAAATCCAGCGCAGAGCAACTAAAGTATCTACTGAGCTTAAACATCTTTCTTACAAAAAAAATTTATTGGCTGCTAATTAAAAATTTAAGCAAGGCTTAGGTTAAATGGGGTCAGGAACCAAAACCTAGTCACTTGACCTGCAGGTTGCCATAACTACACTATTATGATAATATCAAAATATGAACAGGTAAAAAAATAATTACTTTAATTTCTCATTAATTCCTTCAATCGCAATATATTTTCTTACAAAGAAAGATTCAACATTCTCGAATTAACCACTCTAAAGACAAGAAGGAAAAGTGGAGATCTTACACAGTGTAAAACAATATATGGTTTCAAAAAAGTTGACTTTTACAACCCACAAATAACCGTGTCTGCTACTTCGCACTATGATCTACGCAACGACAAAATTCAGCTGGAAAAATGAAATGTGTCAAACTGTGCTGAACGATTCCATAATTTCACAAACTGTGTTGTAAATGATTGAAATGCTTTACTGTCCAAAACTGTAAACGCATTGTCAACAAATACTTTCAAAAACTTTCTTACCAGAAAAGCATAAAAGCATTAGCCGAGTAACATAAATGGTCAACCAGATGACAACTGAGTATCTTCAGCATAGAAGTGCATGGTGCTGGTGCTGCCTTGTGCTGCACTTCTTCTTAATTTCAAGACTAAGACAATTTTATTTTTAAAAACATTGGACGTTTTTGACATGTAGTTAAAGAAATTAATTACTGAATATAGAAACTTACTTAAACTTAAACTTAACTTATTCCAGATTGGAAAACAAATTTAAGGTCCATTTAAGGCACTATCATTATAGTTATGCCTGGTAAAACTTTATTTTCAAGAGAGACTTTGAGATTTGTATTAACAACTTTCCTTAAATTTTATTTATAGAGATGGTATTCAGGTAATAAAATGGTGTTGATAACTTCTACAATTTCTTATTTAACAAGCATGGAACATTTTATAATATTGTATCTGTATGATATAATACTACAAAATTCCTTTGTCTTGATATAGTTTGTTTAAAAAAATCTATATGACACTTTTTATTTAATTGGCATATTTCAAACTTATCTCTAATGATCCAAAAGTCTATGGAACTCCTTTCTTATCGATTGCCTCATCACAATTGCTACATAATCTTTTGTAAACCTATATTTTAGTAAAAAACTTATATGAACTTTGGATTGGAAAAGCGTTTTCAGATTGCGATGACTCTCCTCTACATTCTTTCGATTGTGATTCTTTGAGATTCTTTTCTTTCAAATTATAACTAGTATGACCATTTTGTTGATCACAGTATACTTATTGTAAAAGAACACATATTACTATATAACATAGATAGGTCTGTACAAAATAAAACTTTTTCAAAAAAATATAGCAACTCTCTCAATTGAATGATTGCAACACCAACATCTGGTGTTTTCCTGTATTTCTGATTTTGCAACATCTTTTCATACCTTTACAATTCCTAACACTGCACAATTTTGATTAAAACTTATCTACAAATTCAAAAGAGTTTCTCTTGTTATTTGGCTAATGACCAGTGACCAGTCTTTATACACTGAAAGTCTTATACACTATAACTAAAAGAGTGCTTCCTTCTGTTGCAAGCTTATATTTGACACAGCATATTTACTTATAGTCTTATGTTTCAGTTTAAAATATTTCTCCTTTCTTATTCTTTATTTAAAAATCAGAAAATTGACGAAATTTATTAAAATTTTCTGAATTTTGATATATTTATGCCAATCTTTTACACCTAGCCTCTAAATTAAAAAAACTTTGATTTGAGATACACATTACATGATTTAAAAATTGGAACAAAAATACCCATAAAAAAACACTTTTTTATTAACCCCTTGGTTAATAAAAAGTTAACTTTCGAAAACAAATTACTTTATTTTTCGAAAACATTAAATAAGACATTAAATAAGATCAGAGTTTTTTTTTAATTTCATTAAAATATATTGGACTGATCTGAAGTAAAAATAACTTTAACTGAAAACATTAAAAAAGAGCAGTGAAAAGTGCACAAAATTTTACCATCAAGTCTTCTTTTGCAGCATCTTTGATACTATCTCGAAAAAATGGTAACTTGCTTATCATCAGTTCAGCAAATCGAAAACTAAAGAAATTTATAGACAGAGTTTATAAGAAGATCTATTATTTTTATATTTTGTTACCCTTCTGTATTTTTTTATTAGTGTCAAAGAAGAAGCAAAACATTTTTTCCTGACAAAGTATTTTTTATATTATAAAATTATTACATACTATTTTCATTATATATTATTATATATATCACACATTTATAGTTATTTGTTTTTTATATGCTCCTTAATTAAGTATATAATATTAGTTATTTTAAAAAACATCAATGAAATTGATATATCAGTAACTATTATAAATCAAATAATTATTTTAATTATTTTTTCTGCAGTTTATAATTTCTGTTGTAATGTGAAAAGTCTATACCAAATTAATTTACATTATTGTATTAATATGTAAACTATTGGTTGAACATAATGAAATTCCTTTAATTGTTAATTACTTGAAAATTACTTAACTGGTTTTTGTAATTTTTGACACAATCCAGCTAATTGAATTATTTATTTCAATAATTTTTTATATGTTTTATTGGACGCTTAGACAAGTACTTGACATCATCTGCTGGATATTGCTTTTTCCTAAAAATTTTATTTGAAACTAATGTCTTTAATTTCTTGCTTCTAAATAACATTCCTTTTACATTTGACCAATAACTTTCAATAACTTGCTGTTCATAACAATTTGGAGGGTGTGTTTCCTTCGATGAAAATGCAATACCATTTTGTTCATGCCATTCTAGAGGCATCTTCAACCAGACGAAAATATTGCATATCATGCATTTTAATATATTTTAAAAAGCGTTTCTTTAAGCATTCTTTTATGTACAAATCTGTGTTCTAAGTTTTTATGACCAAAATCCAAAATGGACACCATTATAATCAAAATGTCTGCTTTTTGCTGAAAAATTTTGCCACACACAAAAAAAGTTTTTTAACAAGCAATTCTGCTTTAGGGCCATCCATAAAGTACGTTTATAGGTATGGGGGAGGGGGGGTTTCCAAAAGTGTATAAATGCGTACAGGGGGGGGAAGGGGTGTTAAAGACAGTGAGTATGTACGCGGTTTGACTATCTCTCCTAAACTTGATTTTCTTTTTTTTTTAAAAACATTGAATTTCATGTGTGTAACTGTGTTTTTTTTCTGACTTCAGCCAGAAAAAAAAACACAGTTTTGATTTTATAAATAATGAGAGAAAAAAGAAATCGAGTTAATTTTGAAAAAAAAAAAAAATGCATACGTACGCGGGGAGGGGGGGGGGTCTTCGAAAGCGTAAATCAGTGGTTATACTGCATACGCACTTCATGGATGTCCCCTTTAGTGTTGAATGTCTGCATAATTGAACGCACTTTCAACCTAGATTAATCTAGATTAAATACCTAGATTAATCTAGATTAATCTAGATTAATCAACCTAGATTAAAAAGTCTTGATTTTCAACCTGCTGATTTTGATCAGTTACTAATATCACAAATCTCTCTACTGACTGAGTAGGACATAGACACTTTGAAAAATCTGACATAGGTGGAGTATGATATGCCAGGAATACTTTCAGTTGCTCATTTGTAATGTCAGTTACAATAGCAGCTTTGTAATACTTATTGTTTATTAACCAATTAACTTGTACATATCATATACAAAATTTAGATTTGTCACTTAAAATTGTGGAATAGATGACTTTGGAATTTCTTTTGTTTTCGAAATTCAATAAATTCAAAGCTCACAAACAGGTTGATGCTTGTCTGTAATGAGAGAGAGGCAGATTTTCAGGGTGAGAAAAATAAACATTTCTCTAAAAAACAGGATAAATAAAACACTTTTCCATTCATTAAAGGTATCAAGATAATTTAAGTGAATTCAGCACGTGCCATGATTTTCACACAAAGTTTTGATATGTTTTAATCTCAAACTACATTGGTGCATCAAAATTTACAATCTATGTTGCAAGGATTTGCAATTATCTGAAGGTTTTAAGTTTGCTGTATACAAGAGCAAAACTTTAATGATTTTTAATAATTTTGTAATAAATGAAATAGTTAATTACCATGGAACATACACACCAGAAATTGTAATGGAAAATCCAATTTTGTTCAAGTAGCCTAATAATTCTCCAAATTCAACTGTTTGTGTTAGTATCATCACATCCTACTGGTAACTAGGTTGTCTGTTGGTATATTTTGCTGGGACAAATATTTAGATATGCTTAAAAAAATACATGTGCCACTACTGGGACTATTCTAGGGAAAAAATTTTGGCGACGTTACCCCTCTGTCTCAGAGAAATTTAGCGGAAAATAGGCATTTTTTTTGCAAAAAAAAACAATATTTGCTGTTAATACTTTGTACAACTTTTCCCAACAACATCTTGAAAATTCACAACTGTATGCTGCATTATTAAAAATGTTGCTTTTATTTTCATCTTGAAATTTGTGAAGAATAATTTGATACTTGACATACATCTGTTGACTTTTAAAAGGATTCAGTATATTTTTATACTTGTTGTTGATCTGTGAGACATAAGTATGAGATGACTGCTATAGACACTTTTCCCCAAATTCTTTTGACTTTGAAAACTAGTTTTTTCAAATAACTAGATCTTTTGCTATGTTTGCTTTAGTTCATGCTTTAACAACATTACACAAAATATTCATACTTAGGTAAGTCTGTAGCAAGTACACTGGTGAATTAGATGTGATACATTGTGATTGTCTTAATTTAAGGTTTTTGTCGGCAAGAGATTAATGTCTGCAAGATTAATTCCTTAGCTATATTAATTTCACACAGTATCAAACATCTATTACAAATCAAATCAAATGTATTTTGAAAAATATATTTTATGATTCACGGAATATTTACATATAGTCCACAATTCACAGATTATTTACATATAGTCCAAGTACTTATTTCAAGATATAAAAGTATCAATAAATATTTAAAAATATTATAGTGACAGAAAATTTTTTTGTTTATACATATGATGTAGAAACAAAAAATTTGCTGTTTATTTCCACACTGGTTACAACTTACATTTATTTATTCATTTAATTATGATATTAACTTTATATTAAATAATCTTTTGTAGAAAATATAAATTTGTAGATAATACTTAGATTAGAGCTTAGTTTCTAAATATATTATGTGATATTATAAAATTCACTGTGTTTTTAATATTGTGTTGTGGCCATTTTAAATTTTGTATATGAGGCATTTCAGAATCAATTTTAAGACTCATAACTTTTTTTATGTGAATTAGGGATGCAAAATGGCAAGCTATTCAAGATATTAAAATTTGATACTTTAATTTCGTATTTTCAAACCACCTTATTATGTACACACCTTATTATGTACAGTATTTTTTTCTGTTTATTTTGAAACACAAAATTTAATGTTTGAATTTAGTGAACTTATAATAAAATTATAAATTTGTACAAAATATTTTGTTAATAATTTTATGCTTAAACCAAATAATAAACCAAAAGTCTATCATACATTTTCATTACAAATTATATATTTTTTAAAAGATATAGTAGATAATGTCTATGCATTAAAAACATCATTGCTAAATTAAAACACTTTTTTTTTTTTAATTATTTTCTTTAAATAATTTTTTTTTTAAATCAATAATAAGATTCAACAAGTAAAAAATAAAACAAAAACTTAATACATAGCTGTTATCATTTCCAAATGAAATTTCAATTTTTTAATTTATTGCGCTTCTACAGGTCATTGGTAAAAAAAAACTTTTTATAAAAAAACAAGACTGTAAAGACTTAAATAGAATCCTTATAACTTTTAGAATTTTTTGTATACTATGTAAATCCCTTCCCTTTGCGTAAATCTAGAATATGTAAAAATTTAAATTAAAAAGATTTTAATCATAAAAACTTTATTTTTATAATTTTAAACCTCAAAATTGTAAAAACTATGTGCACTTTGAATATGATATGAAATATTATGGAATATACTAAGTAATAAAAAATAATTGAGATTTGACACCAACCTACTACGACCTACACACCCTACTACAACTACTACAACTTATACAACAGCAAAGAAATGAATGTTAAAACAATAGATTATTATTATAATGATGACAATAAATTTTATTATAGTATTTTTAAACCTCCTCAATAAAAACTATGAAAATATTTAATCAGCCCTGGCTACCAAACCTACCATGATTTTATTTTATTAAATCCTTGGTAAAAATCAAGATTAAGATGCAATTGCTTTATTAAATTAAAAAAAAATAGTTCCTATAAATTTCAAAGGAACCCTGAAACTATTTCTGGCATAAAATCTAATACTTACAGTTAACTTATGTGGCATGTATTTTTCATAAAAAAGCATCTTTTGATACCTTACTTTTTGAGATTTTTTTAACAAACAATATTTTTTTAAATTTACCATGTAAAAAATAGCAATTTAATGAATTTACATACAACTATTAAAAAAAAAATATTTTTTGTTCATCTAATTATTTCTCATATTTTTAATATTTTACTCACTGCTTTATTCTAGCAAGATAGGTGTGCTCTAGCTGTTCTAATGTCTTTAGTGCTGGGTAATATCTAGTATAATAGACACACAAAAATACATAAATATAAAAAAAATTTTAAAACATAAAATGTATACAAATCAAAGTAACAATAAACATACAAAAAAAAAAAACAAGAAAAAAAAAAAACCTTTTATTTTTTTTTTGCTCATAAAGCTTTGCATACATTTCCAAAACTAAAAAAAATAAAAAAAACTATTTTTTATTTGTTTTTGCTAATTTAATAATGCTAATTAATACTTTGATGCTGATTGTAATTTCAATCTGAAACGATTCTAACGTCTTATAATTTTTTTTTTTGTATGATCAAATCTTAAGACTTAACTCCAAGAAAATGTAAGAAAAAACAAACCTTACTTCTTTATTTTACACACTCTCAGAGAAAGATAGCAGCAATTACAAGTGTTTCAAAGTCATTAGTGAACAGAATTCAAAGAAAAATCGTTACAATTTGTCTTTAGAAACAGACAGCATCAGATAAAGTGGATGAAAAAGGATCCCTACTTAACAGTGACCGTAAAATCAGGGAAATTTATCTTTAAAACCAAAACCAAAAGTGTGGCTCACCTAAATACAATGATAAACAATGAAGGAATCAACATTTTCAAAAGGACAGTTCCGAGATGGTTGGTTAAAGAGAATTTAATGGTTCGTTGTCCAACCAAAAAACCATGTTTGACTGAAAAAAAGCAACTGTAATGGGCTAGAAAATACCAGAATATGACTATTGAAGACTGGAGTAGAGTAAATATGACTTATAATATTGTAAGAACCCTGAAAAATAATATCTTTATAATTATGGTAATATTTTACAGGTTTACTTTTGAAAAGTGTCAATGTTTTACATTTTAGTTGACAAAAGCTAATTATTCCTACAACCCCCATTAGAAATTCCACCAGGACTGCTTTTTGGAAAAGGTTAAACATCTTTTAAACATAATGGTGTGGTATGTGATCTCAGCCAAGAGTATGGGTAGCTCTACATTTTGGAAGGGGCTATAAAGCAGAACCAGTACAAGCAAGTACTGGAAAACAGGCTCTTGTTGATAAAAAGTATGTGTTCATGCACAACTCAGCACCATGTCACACAGCTACAAGTGTTACTGCATTTCTAGCTGAAAAAACATGTATGTTTTTCCTTGGAAAGGAAATTTACTTGATATGAACCCTGTAGATCATTTATGGGAGTTCACAAAATGGGAGTTTACAAAATGGGAAATCACCAAAGAAACCACCACTACCAAGCGGCAATAGATAGAAAACCTTATTAGATAGTGGCATCACAACTCCAGTCTATGGCACAACGCAAAAGTCTGCGTAGAAAGCATGCCCAGTTTTTGGATCCAACAAAACGTTTAATTAGTCAAAGAAACAAACAACAATCAATCAACTCATATATTCTGAAATAGTTGTTACATTCACGGAAGTTTACAAATAGTACATGTACTAAGTAAAAACCTTGCAAATAAAAGCTAATAAATATATTGTTAATGCTAATAGTAATATTAATTGTCCACAGCAGTAACAAAACGAACACAGCAGTAACAATACGAATATATACACACGTACATATACATACACACACATACCTAAACACATACAAACATACACATATACGAACATAAATACATATACACATTTAATATTATTATATATGTGTATTATATATGTATATATTATATAAACATACACATATATACGCATACACACACACACACATATATATATACACACAAACACACATATATATATATACTTATATACACATACACACATATATATACACATATAAATATATACAAAAATACACATACACATCCATGCATACATATACACTCACACTTATTCACATGCGCTTATCACAAACACTTATACACAGATACACATATCTTTGGATTTATTAACTGTATTTGATTAGGAATAGGTTACTCTTAAAAACATAGATTGAATGGAGAGCTTTTAGGTCATAGGGAAGGTTATTCCAAGATTTAACACTTTGGTTTTTTATGGACTTATATCCATAAGTAACAGAACGATGATTTAAGACTGCAAGATTCAGATTATCTATTGATCGAATATAGTATCGGTTATTTGTATTTTTTGGGAAGAAATTGTTGAAGGTAAACGGTAGGTTTTTGTGTTGGTGATTCCAGACGAACTGGCAATTCAAGAATTGGACAAGGTCACATAGTTTAAGGATCATAGAAATAAGATAAAGCACATTAGGATTGAATTTGAATTCTGAAAATGTATTATTTTTAAAGCTTTGTTTTGAAGATGGGATCCTTATCCTTAAAACTGCTTGCTGTTGAGATTGTCCCCATATTTGACAAGCATATCGTATATGTGAGCCAAAAATGGCATGATATATATTTAATAATGTTTCCAGATTGACATAATGAGGAACTTTAGCCAGCATTACATTTGATCTGCTCAATTTTAAGTCTTTAAGATGGTATAGGGTAGGGTGGGGTAATGTGGGTCTACGGGGTAATCTGGGTCTAATTCATATTTATCTGTTATATTGATAATGGCTTTAAGTATAAAGTTGTAATTTTTACCACGTTGTTATAACATATTAGGCTAACTAGTTTTAAAATATAACCTTGCTATGCTGTTAGAAACGGCATTTTTTTAGCTAAAATGCTAGATACATAAACCAAGTCATTTTTTCCTCCGTTTTTAAACTTCAGAGAAAATATATTCAAATAAGGCGTAAACGTATGAAAAATGGTTATTTTGAAAGTAAAGTTACTATATTTTAAGAAAAGTTTACCTGTAAGACACTAACGCACATGGTTTGTTTAAAATTTGAAATATAATCAGGTGGGGTAAAGTGGGTCTATGTATATAAAATATTATGATATGTAATTATATTATTGAAGTTGTTGTTAGTAACATTATAAACCTATTAGTTTCATCAGACCTAACTACTTTTGTGTTAATAATTCTTTAGAACTATTAAACACTTGTTTGAAGTTTATATCTTTGACGTTTATATTAAGAAACATGTGTATTTATTTGTATGAAACAATACCTTGGTCAAATAAAATATTATATAAGACCTATATGGTGTTAAAATATTTTTTTGGTGATATTTTATGATTTATGCTAATTTATTTTACTAAAAGTTTAACAGATTTTTCAAAAATATTACTTTAGAAAGTATTTAAAAAATGCCAAGATGTTATAATAAAAAAATAAAACCCAAGTACAATGCTGATAGTTTGGAAAGAGCAATTGTGTTAGTATGTGAGAAAAAAAGTACTATTTATCATGCTGCTAAAGAATGTTCTGTTCCTAAAGAAACATTGAGACGAAGAATAAAACAACAAGAATTTAATGCAAACAAACGTGAAGGTCGAAAAAATGTGCTGAGTGATAATGATGAAACTATGATTGTAGCTGCAGCGCAGTATTGTCAAAGATATGGTCTTCCATTAGATTCTTTTGATATTTGTAATTTAGTTGGTCAATTTTGCACAACAATGAGGATGAAAACTCCTTTTAAAAATGGAATTCCTGGAAAAGATTGGATAATTTCATTTAAGAAGCGTCATGTTGATAAACTTCGATTACGCAGACCTGAAATACTTACATTTTCAAGAGCTAAAAGTTTAACACATGAAGTTGTAGATAAATTTTTTACTATTTTATCTGATGTGATTCATAATAATAACATTGTACCAAGTAGTATATACAATCTTGACAAGACTGGGCTTTCCACAAATCACTTAACGAAGAGAGTATTTGTACATCCAAAAAGCAAAGATGCTTATGAATTGGCTGGTTCTTCTGGTAAAGCTATGTACTCTGTGCTGTTCTGCGTGTCTGCAGATGGAAGATATCTTCCACCATTTGTTGTTTTTAAGGGAGAAGGCTATCTGTATTCTAAATGGGTAGAAAATGGACCACCAGGATGTGCTTTTGGGGCAACAGCAAGTGGATGGATGCAAGACTTTCTATTTGAAAACTGGTATTTTACTTGAATTTTATGATTTTCATTTTTTTATTTTAATTTTTTTTCTTTCCTTTTTTTTATTAATGTATTTACACTGAATAGCCTTTGTTGCTCTTGAAGGCGTTACAAATGATTCAATAGAAGTAAATACATTCTTTATTTAGGTTTGTCGAGCACTTCATACCATTTGTTGACCAAGATCAAAAACCAATACTCATGCTTTATGACGGTCATGGAAGTCATTTAACATATGGTACTATAAAAGCAGCCATGGACAACGATATCCAAATTATTTGTCTTCCACCAAATTGCTCACACGCATTACAACCGTTAGATGTAGCTGTCTTTGGACCATTAAAGAATGAGTGGAGAAAAATTTTAAAGCGGTTTGCAAGAGAAACACAACAAAAAAATATTGATAAGACAGCTTTTACAGGATTATTGAAACAATTGTGTCAGAGACTCTCTCCAGCAAATGCTATAGCAGGATTTCGTGGTTCAGGTATCTCACCATTAAGTAAAGAAAAGATGGAAAGAAGAATAACAGGTATTGACTTTCTCAATCAATCACCTGAACAATATAGCCCTAAATCTCCAAGAATACAAACACCGAGATCAGCTATGCGAGAAGCTTTAAGGTCAATCATATGTCCTAATGTATCTGCAGAAACAGCAGCAATAATTGAACAACAAAAACAAAAAAGGAAGAGAGTACAAGCAAAATGTGGAGAACTCCTTACAAATGAGAAAGTCAAACGACGGTTACTTGAGGAACAAAAAGTTAGAGAGGAAAAAAACTAAGTTAAAAAAAAAATGTACAAAAAAAACTATTATCTCTACTGAAGTATCAAAGAAATACCCAAAAAAATCTAAGTAGTGCCCAAAATAGCATGAATGTTACCATAAAAGTGCAGTGATCAAAAAAATAGTTATTTCATATAAAACACTTTATTAAAACATGATTTCTGTTTTAAATCACCATTTTTTTACTTTTATTTGATCGAGTTTTTAATTTTTATTGTTGTGCTGTGTATGTATGCACTTTTTTTTAAAAAAAAAAACAACTTAAAACTACTTTTTAAAATAAAACCTTGTATATATACTATAAAAAGGGGCGTACATATAGAATGTATGTCAGATTTTTCATAAGCAGCAGTATTTTAAACCAGAACTACCAATATTTTATGTAGACCCACATTACCCCACTACGTGGGGTAATGTGGGTCTATATAGGCATCTTCGAATAAAGGCTCCCCTGACTTATTGATTGTATTTTAAGTAATAGTTTTTTGTTAAATTTGTTTAGTAGGATGTCCAATCATGATTTTAAGACATCATTTGTCAGAAAGCCGATACCTAAACATTGTTTTTTTTTAACTCAAAGTCAGAAATAGGTAAAAATAGGCTCAGATTACCCCACCTTACCCTACAAACGATAGGTTGGAATCAATTATAATTTCAAGATATTTGATTGAGTTTACAGGAATGATTTTCAGGCCCTTAATCTAAAGTTTAAATTTTATTGATTTTTGTTTTTTTATATTTGAATATGACCTGTTCAGTTTTGCTACAGTTGAGAGAAAGCTTATTTGAGCGAAGCCACTGAAATAAATTGGCAAGATCATGTTTAATGTATTTGTTAAAGATTTGTTGATAATGAGCAAGTTAGTATCATCAGCAAAGTGGTAAGGAGTTACAAACTTAATTTAGTTATTAAGGTCATTAATATAAAGAAGAAAAGTAGTGGTCCTAATACTGAGCTTTGAGGGACACCGTTGGAACATTTTATTTAAGTAGATTTTAAGCCATTGACTGAGACAAACTGAGATCTGTTGTGAAGATAGGAAGTAAACCATTTAAGAGGTATTCCTCTGATTCCATAATATTCTAATTTCTGGAGTAGGATAGAATGATCTATTGTAACGAGTGATGCAGAAGTTATCGACAAAATAAAAATGTCAATAACTTATTTATAAATAAAAAAACAAACTACTATTATATTTTTTTTAAATAAAGCATTTATCTTTTAATAAAAATATATAATTTTTTATATAAAAAAACACCACCATCTGCAATTGATCTCAATTTTGCTCTGGCGCCTTTCATATGCGACTGTAAAAAGTTTAAATCAATTTCTTGTAGTTTTAGTTTAATGCGATCAATCAAAACTTGTTCTGTTGAAGCTTGCCAATCTCCCTCGTAAACCTTCTGTGCCAAATGTCCCCAAAAATTTTCAATTGGTCATGCTTGAGGCACATTTGGGGGATTGGATTCTTTATCAACGTAATAGACATATTGGTCCATCCAATTTAGAGAATCTTTAGAATAATGAGAACTTGCTAAATCTGGCCAAAATAAATAGTTAAAGTCTCCATGATACTTGTGAATAAATGGAAGAAGTCATTTTTCTAAACATTCATTAATATAGATTGATGAATTGATCGCTACAGCCTTGGAAGTGCGAAACAATGGCTCGGACATACCACAGTCAGATATGGCTACCCACATTAATAATTTTTTTTGGAAATTTCTCTTTTCCTATAAAACGAACACTTTCTGGGCATGTCTTTTTGTTGTTTGTGTAGTATCCAGAATTTCCAGGCATGTTGTCCCCTGCAAAACAAAAGTATTTTTCGTCATTGATGACTAGAAGCGATTTTGTGATATAGAGTTGGTTAACTAGTTTCCTGCTTCTTTTCTTTGCCTTTATTTGTTGTTTTATAGTGTATTTTGAAATCTTTTTACGTTTTCTATATTTAATATTCATTTTTTTTAACTGACGACCAATTGTCGATTGATTTACACCGAATTTAATACCTATTTTTCTCTGACTGACCCCTTTTCGATTGTTGACAAGTCTCGTTAATTCAGCTTTCTTTTCTCTAGTCCAGGATGTCGGACGACCAGGGTGCTTTCTATCAGAAATTCGATTGAACAGTTTCAAGTCTTTTTAGGTTATCATATATTGTACTTCGAGCAAATCCTTTCTTTTCAAAATGATTTACGATTTATTTATTTTTTATATTAGGTTTATTTACAAAAAACATTTTTAGTCGCTTTCGAAAAGATTCTCGTTCAGCTGCATTTAACCTCATTTTAAATAATTGTTTCAAATAATAAAGTTTATATTTTATAGAACGTTTATGCCTATGCATAAAACCACAAAAACTAATTATTATGTTCAAATAATGAAATTAGGATTTGTCCGATAACTTCCGCATCACCCGTTATCAAAAGCTTTTTGTACAAAGACACCACATGCAAAGTTTTTATCATCAAGAGCTTTTCTAATTGACTCAGTAATTTTAATTAGTGAGTGGGTTGTGGAATGATTAGTACAAAGCCCATACTGGTGTTTGTAAAAGCATTTAAATTTATTCAAAAATGCATAGAGCCTCTTATGCATAGCTTTTTCAAAGAGTTTGCTTAGGTTTGAAAGAAGAGAGATAGGTCAGTAGTTAGACATATCCATGTAGAACCTTTTTTTAAATATTGGAATGACTTTAGCAACTTTGAAAGCATCTGGGAATAAACTGATTTGAAACGAGTTATTTAAAATAATGCTGAGAGGTTTAGAAATTTTGTCTGGAATATGTTTAAGAAGGAATGTAGAAAGACTATTAGGACCAAAGTTTTTCCAGTTCTAAGAGTGGTTTTAATAAGATTAGAGATTTCATTCTCTGTGACAGGATCAATGAAGAACGTATTAGAATTTGGAGAGTTGATATAGTCAGTAAGCTTGGATGTTGAAGGTATGATTTTGTTTTGAAGTTTTTTTTGGATAGTAACAAAAAAGTTGTTTAATATATTTGATACAGTAGTTTGATCTGTGATAATATTTTCTTTCAATTTAAGTTTGAGAGTTAAACTATAGTAGGAAGGTTTTATATTAATGATTTCTTGTATCCCTTTCCAAGTATTCTTAATATTGTTTAAGTTTTTACTAAAATAGGTTGTGTAATAGGATTTTTTCTAACTTTTACTAGATTACTGATTCTGTTTCTATAAAACTTAAATTTAGAAAACAGTTCATTTATAGTACTAACATATTTACATTTTGTGCGCTTTTTATATAGCCTGTTTTTAATGGTATTAAGATATAAGATAATAAATAGATTTAAGTATGCCATTGCTGATCCATGGTTTTGATTTAAGTTTAATTTGCTGCTTAGTTAGTTTTTTGTATGGAGCATACTGATCTAATATGTTTTTTTTCAAATGTCTTTAAAAGAAAACTGATAGATTGATTTACATCATCATCTTTTTTAATATAGAGATCCCAGTTAATGTTGGAAACATCTTCAATAAATATACTTTTGTTAAAGTTTTTGAAGCATTGCCTGTAAGATATACTTTTTTTAGGGTGGTTAGTTTTTCTAGGAATACAAATAAAATTGAGCCATATGATCAGATATTGAAATAGTAAGATTGCCAGAAATATGGTCAGATGAATTGAAGGTTATAAAGATGTTATCAATAAGTGTTTGTGATTTAGCTGTTATGCGTGTTGGTAGAATTATAACAGGATGTAATGAAAAAGAAATAAGTGAGTCAAGGTAACTAGATATAGGATTTGATTCATTATATTTTAGTATATCCATATTAAAACCCCCCATAAGAAAAATACTTTTTTTTCAATATTTAACTTATCTAATAGTGGAGTTAAATATTTATTTGTGAAATCGTCTTGATTCATAGATGGATGTCGATATATGCAACCAACTATTATATTTTTTAAGTGAGGCTTTATAGTTTCAACAAAAATGGATTCAAGACATTCGGAAAAGTAAATCTTTAGGTCATTGCGAACTATGTAGTTTAAATTAGAGTTTAGATCTAGAAGAGCACTCCCTATTTTAGTCTCAGTGGGGCATTGCTCAATGTTAAAACTATTTATAGATATGCTTATTATATTTGAATCCTTTACATACAAATTCGACTCAGTAATACCTATTGCCACAGGTAATATATTAAGAGTGCTAATAAAGCTGCAGAGATCATAAATGTGATATGGTAAAGAAGCACCTTGAAGATTAGATCTGAAATTGAACTTCATGAACTTGGATGTAGTCTCAAGAGAATATAGTAATTTAGTATTATTGTGCGATAATGTTTGGTCAAGCTTAAGGTCAGAAAGAGAGCTACATTGAATATTTTTAGATGGCATAATAAGTTATTAGGAGTGTAAACAATTTGGTTATATTTAGTATGATTTTAGAAAAAAATGGAGTTCGTTAGATGAAATATAGCTTGTAAACATTAATTTAAAATAATAATAAATTCAAAGAGATGAGAGACAATAATGCAGTGGCTATAATACATAACATAAAATATTAGCATACAACAATAATTATAACAAAAAGTACCAAATAGTATATAGCAATAACTATAATAAAAATAGCAATAAACAGTACTTTAAAAAAGAAAAACAAGTAATTCGAGTATATAAACAACAATATAATCCCAATATACATACCAAAATATCATGGAAGTAGTAATGATAGATGAATATAAAGGTAGTACACTTAATGTAAATACACTTATAATAATCCAGAACAATTAGTACTTAAGTAGTTGAAAAGTTGGAAAAAAAATTAAAATTAAAATAAAATAAAAAATCAGTAAACAAGCAAGCACTTCTAAAAAACAAGTAAGAGGTCTCAAATAACAAATAAATACTCGCAGTATTTATTTGTTATTTGAGACAATAGCAAGTAAAAAAATCTGAGATAGCAAGTAAAAAAATCTGAGATAGCAAGTAAAAAAATCTTCTTGATATTTTAGTTTCTCTGCTTGTTCTTCTTTTCTGCTTATCTGATTCAATCTTTTTGTTCAATAAATTGCATCTATCAACCTAGTAATCTCTAGTTTCCAACTTTTAAATGATTGAATTCCAAGTTTTAAAGTTCAGAATTTCAAGTTTTGAAGTTATGAAATTTCAAGTTTTAATGAAATGGAATTCCAAGTTTTGAATGATTTGATTTTAAGCTTCTAAACTATAAGAACTAATGGTAATAATTTAAATTCGCAACTATTTTCACTTTTAAATTTAAAAGTTTATATTTTTTTTGTCTTTTTTGAAAATATTTTTGCTACTAATTTCTTTATATATTTCCAAGTTAATTATTTTTTAATAAATATCAGATTAGCGCTTTGTAGAGCTTCGATAGTAGATATTTATAAAATAAATTACTGATACTTCTCTATTTATTCAATGATAATTAAATCAATGATTTCAACTTTTCAAACACGCCTGCCATTTTTATTTTTTCCTGTTTTTTACTATTGTTCACCTGGTCAATAAAATCATGAATATACTTGATCATATAATGCTGGAATTAAGTAAAACAAGTTTATGGTGTTAGAATAGGAATGTTTCCTTATTTATCTATTATCAACTTTATTCAACTATTCAACCAGAACTGATAAATAAATAAGTTATTAATTATAATAAAAAGAAAAAAATTAACAAATTATCAATTAACAAGAATAACTTAAAATGATCATTTATTGTTTAGCTATTATAAGGTAATTTCTCCAATTTTGTCAACTAAAATATAGTCAACAAAATACAATAACTCTGGAGTTTATAATAACTCTATCTGGAGTTTTAAAAACAAAGGACAAAAAATTTTGTATAAGAAGCAAAAAATCCACACCATGACAGCAATCATAAAATACCTGGAATACATAGGCTTAGAACTTCCATAGTGTCAACCATGTTGCGATTTCTCAGGCGAAGTTCTGTTAAATCTTTTAATTTACAAAGAAGCTTGAAAAAAATATATATTTACACAAAAAACGAAATCATTATGCTAACCATAATCATAAAATAATTAAAAACATTACTATTATTTCTATTATTATTTCTAATGTTAAAATAAGATGTTATGTTATTCTAAATAAGATTGTATATATGTTAACTTGCAATACAATAAGACTTACACTAGTACCAGACTCTTGAAGATCAGAATTTGCTTTTTTAAGCAAAATCTAAACAATATATATAAAAACAAGTTATGAAACTAAGTACCAAGCATTTGCAATATTATTTTAACAAGCTACAATATATTAACCTTTAGGCGACTAGCTTCAGTTCGAACTCTTATCAGTTCATTGACAGATTCTACAAATCCTTGATAATGAAAACTGCACATACGTTCAATTTCCTTCTCTAATAACTTAGAACGATCATCAAGCTTTTGAAGAAAAACCAGTTGACTATCATCTTCATATACAGATCTAAACATGAAAAAAATCACTTGACTATTAGCTTCATATAATTTGAAGCATAAATCAATGAGGCATATCTATGGATTTATTTATTTAAAATTCCAAGGTAAACAATGTCAAATTATCTTTTTTTTCAAAGTCTTAAGTATAATGAAAAGCATTTTTTGGACTTATTCAATATTTTTAACCATATGACAATGACTACTAAAACCAACTTTTTTGCTCAATTTTATTACAATAAAATTTATAACAATATAACTATAGGTGTTAACACCATGCATGTATTTTAGAAAACCTGTTGCTGTTTAGAAAGATCTTTTCATTCATACTAGCTTGTTTTCACATTAATGGTAAATTTTTAAAATAAAAATTACAAAAATTTTAAACTTACTGATTAATATTATTTTTAAATACCATAATACAATAGTAATCATACCCAAATAAAATTGAACCTGGAAGTTTTACCTTCACGATGGTTATGTTATGATATATCTAGAGTATCCAATACTGGTCAAAAATCAATACCAGTATTTCGGTATTATAAAAATATAATACAGGAATACCGGTATTAAAACTGGTATTAAATATTTTAAATTTTTAAAGCAAAGTAAATAAATTTAAGAATCACACAAATTTGAAAAGAATGAAATTTATTGATCTATTTGGTAGCATCTTTATCTTTTATTCCATGAAAGTAACCTCTTAAAAAACAAAGAGCATCCAGAGTTTTGTCGTCCATTTTGCACCGCAACTTGTTTAAAATAATACAGGCAACGGAAAATGCTCTTTTGGATCCAACTCTAGTTGACCGAATTGTTAAAAGAAGATCATAAATCTGTTGGAGATATTTTCCTCGCACACCTTCATCATGAGAATCATTTCTTTTTTTAGACACTTGATTATATTACCAGCGCGTTGTGGTTGTTTCCTGACAACTTTATAGTTTATTTGTTAACAAATAGCCTTGTACATGTCTTTTTTCATTGATTTCTCAAATTTTTACCTTTGTCAATCTCAACTTCACTAACCTTAAAGTGAAGTATTTCCCGGGCTCGTTCTTCAACAGCAGTGCTTTGATTTCAAAGTCCCTTCTGATTTACAATGCCCAAAAGTGAATTGAGATTACTGGCTTTTGATGAACGTGGAAAGTTAAAACTTAATAAGTTTGAGTTTCTAATGCCATCTTCTAGACCTTAATGCAGATAAGAAATTAAATCGGACAACTGCGTTCTTCTTGCAATAATACGTTGTTTTAAAGCACTCATAAATTCTATGCTCAATGATGACTTAATTTCACATAGCCTGTCAAACATAAATTTTAATGCTGCATCCGCAGAAATTAAGTAAGCATCAATGCAACAAAGTGACTCAACGGCTAACTTTACTGGCAAGTGCTGAGATAGTAGCTGAAACTGTTTCAAAATCAGTTTCTGTAAAGTTTATATTAAGTTTAAATCTATATCTGATTTTTGAATGCATGACTTTAGTTTGTAAAAATGTTTGAGCATTGCTAACAGGCTATTCCATCTAGTTTTGGAATCTGCAATTAAGAAGTATTTTTTACAAAATTCAAGCTTTACATAATTCTGTAGTACCTCATTTTTTAATGGTGAACGTTTGAATATTTGCACAATTTTTTCTTACTTTTTCTATAAGGGGACCAATTTGACTATAAGTTATTTCTGTATCTTGTTCTTGTATATCATAATCCATCACTAATCCTTCCTCATATGTATTTGAAAAGACACCATAGTTTTCGTGCTCTTCGGCATCTGAATATGAGACGATGTCTATTGATTCATTCAAGTAAAAGGTTCTTTCTTTGGTTGTTTCTTTTTTATATAGAACACCTACAACTGCAAGCGAGTCTTCTGCAGTTTTTTAAAATATTTAGTAATTTTTGGAGGGGTATCAGATATTGAACTAGATTCACCAAGAGGTTCAACAGCGTCTCGTTTTTGTAATATTACATCATGCATTGTTTTTAAACGTGTATGAAGGCCGCTTGTTGAGCCACCTGCTGTTTTTATGATTTTTGCGCACTTCTTACACTTTGCACTATGCCCTTTTCATCTTTGAGAAAGAAAAACCAAACAGAATATTATCTCCGCCTTTTGAATGCTCAATAAACTTTTTAATTTCACTCTCCACTGGTTAAATTAGAATATTATCTCAATTTGTAAATATGTGTAACATTTTATCCTCACAATGTTTATATCAGTCACATAATGTGACTGATATAAACATTTAATATTTAAATGAAATGAATTTAAATAAGTTTAAACTCAAAAATGTTATTTTTTTAAAGTTATCAAAGTTGTTCTTGGTAATTATTTTAAAAAAACTATCAAAGAAATAGGTATATAAAGATTTTGTAATTTGTAAAAATGTGAACTCGTTTTTTTACTTTTAGATCCTCACCGTATAACTATAAATGTAAAATCAAGAACTCAAGAACTAAAGAATGTTTAACGCATTGCTTTAAAGTATACGCACTTATGATTGTTTCAAAAAAGAATAAAAACA
The DNA here is from genome assembly GCF_038396675.1 of Hydra vulgaris. Taxonomy (NCBI): domain Eukaryota; kingdom Metazoa; phylum Cnidaria; class Hydrozoa; order Anthoathecata; family Hydridae; genus Hydra; species Hydra vulgaris. Next base: position 50,044,815 of record NC_088922.1, read on the forward strand.
ACAACCTGTAATTATAAACCTCCTGGGAATTTAAATGATTTTAAAAATAAGTCAAGTAATAATGAGAAGAGTTTCATCAGAGTTGTCAATGAATCAGAGATTGACAACTTTACTTTTATATTTAGGTTTTTACTCAAACAAAGAGTTTAAACACATGATAGAATAAAAAATATTTTAAAAATAAGTCTCAAAAATAGTTGCATTTTAATATCTACTTAAATGTTGTAATACCTTAATTAAAACTTTCATTATAAATCAATTTGAAAAAGTACATGAACTAAACAAATATTGCTAAAAATAAAAAATAAAAAAACAACCATTTAAATACCAAAATACCGGTATTTAAGCCATTTAATAACCCTGGTTTTCGGTATCCCAGTATACCAGTATTGGATTCCCTAGATATATGTTATATACGCTACTTCCAGGTAAATTTACTTGTAAATTTACCTGGAAGTATCACCTTCACGATACTAGTTGTTATTACATAATGCTTATTAATTATTATTATTATTATTATTGATAACTATCCTAAAAATTAGATACAATTAAAAATTAGATATTCTAATTTTATCACCTGCATTACATTGTAAAAGTAGGACCTCGAATACAGAAGAAACCCAACTTCAAAACTTGTCAAAAATAGAAATAAAAATGGAGAAATCTTTTTTTGAAAGCATTTCTTTTCAATGTTTTTTGTAATTTCTGAACCCTAATCTAAACAAAACTCTCTACTGTCACCGTCTATATTACTAGTCAAGATATCTAAAGATTTTTCTCTAGTAAGAAAATACCTAGTAGCAGTAACAAGAGTTTAAATTTTAAAGGTTTATTAAAGATTTTTAATTCTCTTAGCTACTTGGTTACCTTGGTTTTATTACAGATTGGTCATACTTTATATCATACTTTTGGATTTTCATAAATTTTGACTGTTTAATATATTGCTATAATATGTAATATATTATACAAAACTTCAAATCTGATGATAACAACAAAAGTTAATATGCTGTAATAAATAGATCACAATAAATTATTTGGTCTTGAACAGCAATATCAAAAAATAGCTCCATAATGTTTTTTGATTTTACTATTATACCAAAAAAATGAAAACTCAACAAGTGTTAGTACACAAGTAATAGTAACTTTATAGTTACATGGAAAATAATTGAAATGAATACTATTTGCTATCACAGAAAATTGTTAAAAATAAATGAATTACATCTACTATAGTGTATATAAAGGGTGTTTTTTTTACAGGTATAGAACTTTGAAATGGAATAAAACAAGGTATTTTATTAAAAATGACATGTAATTGACTTTATTCAAAAGATAATGTTTTGGCATTATAATTTAAATATGATTTCTGGCATATGATCGCCATGGCTGATTCGAACATAATCTAATCTGGAGATCCAATTTTCAATCACTTTTTCCAACATTTGTGGTCGTATATCGACAATAACGTGGGGAATGTTGTCCTCCAAGTGGCCGATCGTTTCGGGCTTATAGGTGTAGACCAGCGACTTCACATATCCCCACAGAAAATAGCCAAGTTACGTTAAGTCGCATGATCTTGGAGGCCGATTCAAGGGCCCGGATCTTGAAATTACGCGGTTACCAAACGTTTCCTTCAGTAAATCGATAGTGGCACGAGCTGTGTGACATGTTGCGTCGCCTTGTTGAAACCACAGCTCCTGCACATTATGGTTGTTCAATCAAGGAACGAAAAAGTCAGTAATCATGGCTCCATAGCGGTCACCATTTACTGTTACGTTCTGGCCAACATCGTTCTTAAAGACTTATGGACCAATGATTCCACCAGCCCATAAAGCACACTAAACAGTCAGTTTTTCTGGATGTAACGGTGTTTCAACATGCACTTGAGGATTGCCTTCACTCCAAATACCGCAGTTCTGTTTATTGACGTAGCCATTTAACCCAAAGTGAGCTTTATTGCTAAACAAAATTTTCTTATGAAAATCGGGATTGACGGCAATCTTGTTTTGGGCCCATTCACCGAATGTACGCCTTGCTAGGTAGTGGGTAGTGATGTAGTGGTAGAGTGCTCGCTTCATAAGCGAGAGGTTTCGAGTTCGATTCCTGCCACGTCCCTGGTAGTACCGCGCTCAACTTGTTTCTCCGCGCAGCGACCTTGTTCGTCAAGGTTCGTGTTTCGGAGTTAGAGAGTTGAGAGAGGGTTATAACCACAAGTTGCCTCCTCATCTGTAGTGGCTTTCTTGGCCTTGGGAGGTGAATTATAAATAAAAAAATAAATAAAAAAGTGATCGCGTGGCTTCAATTCTTGCCCAAGTTGGATTTTGAAAGCATGCAAACCAAAAAGATCCTTAAGACCGTAATATGGACGTAGTGCTTGATATGTATTTCGAACAAAACTATTGTTTTCAAAATAAATTTGCAAATTTGGAAGCACTGTTCAGGCGTCAGCCTATTCATATTGAAATTCCAAACCAAACTAAACACAAATCACTTGACAGCTGACAAAATGGCCGCCAGTTAAAACAGTGTTGTTAACTTCAAGTTCTATACCTGTAAAAAAAACACCCTTCAGATATAAATTTACTGAGTTTTTTTGTTTACATTTACTGACTTCCTTATAGTATTTTTGAAAAAAGAAGAAAAAATGAAGACTTTTTCTTCTTTTTTCAAAACCCAACCTTTTTTCAAAAACAAACCCAAACCCAAACTTTTAGACAATATAGCAATATATGTATATATTTTTTAAAACCCCAATCCAAACTTATAGACAATATAGCAGCACTCCTTTCATGTTCTCCCTAAATAGTCAGCTAAATAGTCAATATATGTACTGAAACTTCCTATTTCAGCATAATATCAAATGGATTGCCAATGCATATGTATAGTATGCATTTATAATATATATATATATATATATATATATATATATATATATATATATATATATATATATATATATATATATATATATATATATATATATATATATATATATATATATATATATATGTAAATTATGTTAGTGTATTTTACAAATAGAGTGCTCAATGTTCTTAAAGAACAGAGCAATAATAAATTAGTAAAAAACACTTATCTAACTTTTTTCTTCAACTTGAAGTTTCACCATTACTGGATCATCAGGAAGAGTTCAATTATATATATATATTTATTATATAATTTAGACACATTTTTCTTTCGCTTTATTTTATTGAATGAAAAAAGTGAACGCTAACTTTTATTAAAAAATACATTGAATGAAAAAGCATTAGACAGAAATATCATGGGAATTAAATGGGAAATAAGGTTACTTAGATAAGAAAACTTACTTAATAAGAATTTAATTATCATTCTTGTTTGTGATTGTGCGGGTTTTCGTGAAAATGTTAAGTTTTAACATTTTATCACGATAATGTTTTTGTCATTTTTAATAGTTTTTTTAACTGTTTCAAATTTATAGATTGTTTTGTTAGAGTTTTATATAATTTTTTTTACTGTTAAAAATTTATAGAAAATTAAATATTCTAGTTGTTTTAAACAGTTTAAAATATGTAAATAAAATAGAAAAAGAAATAATTAATTAAAAGAAGATTATATCAAGTTCATTGATTTTAAAAAATACAGCCGTTAGATTTAATGCAATATAATAATAGTAATAATGTAAATTATAACTAAAGCTACTTTACAACCGCTGAACGTAAATGTTATGACATCTTATGCAAAAATGAGACTATACATGATATTATAAACCCCTCCTCCACTCCCTCCGGCGGGAGTGGAGGAGGGGTTATGAGCAACAAAAAAATCGCGATTAGATTTTTTACGTTAATTTGAGCCCTGATATATATATTCATATATATATATATATATATATATATATATATATATATATATATATATATATATATATATATATATATATATATATATATATATATATATATATATATATATATATATATTTATGTATATATATTTATATATATATATATATTTATATATATATATATTTATATATATATATATATTTATATATATATATATATTTATATATATATACATTTTTATATATATATATATATACAGGTCTTGGAACAAGATTTTGTTGCATAACAAAAAAGCGCAAAGCAAATGTAATTTTACTCAATATACATATTTATATAAATAATAGTTAAACTACATCAGCTACGTATTTTAAAGTGCCACATTAAACTTGATATGAAACAATTAAAATTAAATTTGAAACCACGCTTAAACTCTTTAAATTAAACAATGTTATAAAAAAAAAAATCAATGAAATTTAAATAAGATTTTTTGGAAAAAAAGTCTTTCCTTATTTTGAAAAACGTATATTCCTATTTATTTTTTAAAACATTCATAACACAACATTAATGCCTTATGTTTGCTTTCTCACAATTTGGTTGTTGTTTTTTTTTTAAATAAGGGGGCAATTGCTTATGGGTGATTTCTTAACAATCAAAAAATAAATATAAACTATCAAAAACTTTTTTTAACATTTTGGCTTTCACAAAATCTTTGTCTACTCCTTATAATCAAGTTAATCATTTCAAATTGACATTCATTCTATGATCAATCTAAAAAATTAATGACAATAAAAATTTTTTTGTTAAAAAACAATTTAAAAACTAAAACTCTTTTCATAAATTTGTAATATTAAATTTACTTAAAAAAATTCTCTAAAATAACTTTGCCTATAGACTTGATTATGGCTTAATCAGCCACACATTTATATACATATTTATATACTTTAGTATATAAATATTTCATAACATCGTTTCGTAACAGGATGAAAAACATTTATTGATTTGAAATTATAAATAAACAAAATAGTTAAATGTAAAACCAACATAGAAAAATTTGATAAAAAGAACTTTGATAAGTAGAAAAAAAATTGTAATGTAAAAAATATGTAAAGCGAAATTAAATTTATTAAATAAATTTAAGTTTATTAATGTTTAATAATAAATTTATTGTAAATATAATAAAATAATTTTAAATGAAATTTTTTTTTAAAAACAGAAGTAAAAAAAAATTTATTTTATTAAATTTTATCTAAAAAAAAAAAAAACTTTTTTACAATTTCGGTGAAAATGTTTTACAACGACTGATGCTTAATGTTTTCTGTATGAACTATTTCAAAAAACTCTTTAAATATTCTAACTGAAACTGTTCAAATATTCCAATCCAAAAAAGTTTTTGGTTATGTAATTGGCTTAATATGTAAGTAAAACCTTCATTTTGTATGTAAAATGCAAACAGCGTAATGTTTCATAACAAGGCCTGTATATATCAGGGGTGTACACATGGACTTTTGGTCTGTCGTCAGAAGGGAGACTGTAAGTAATCAGTTCATTAATTTTGGTTGCCTGCCAACTTTTTGAGTTGCCCATATTCTAGACATTTTTCTTAATAGGGCTAAGTGTAGGCTTGATATAATTTGTATAAATATAAGTAATATTGTAAACTATTGATAACATTCTACTTTCAGATAAAGCACATGCCCAACCATTGGAATTAGGGTCGACATTTGGCAGTGCCGACCTAACTGCCAATTTAGAAGTGTTTAAGGTTGGCAAAAAATCGCTGACCTCCTTTCTATATTTTAAGATCAAACCTTTGTTTTACACTTTTGCTGTCAACCTGATGCCGACCTCATATAGATTAAGGTCAGCAAATTATTGCTGACTTTATTTTTCCTAATTCTGAGGGCTGCATGCCTACATATACGCCATTAAGTTTTTCACTTGAATTGAGCACTTATTTTAATAAAAAAAAATAGACTCTCTTTTTTACAACAAAGTATTGACATATATTAAAAAATAATTTTCTAACACTTTAAAACCCTTTGCTTTTAATGTGTTGTAACTATTAAGATCATATTTGTCACAGGAACCTGAAAACTATTGATATTTTGAAAGTACTTTAAAGTATTGCGTTGAATTCAAATTTAGTTTTAAATTGCGTTAAAAATTATTTAAACTAATTTAACAAAAATTACTAATAAAATCTACATTTAGTATTTGAAAAATCGTATATTTCCTTATAATTTTATTCCTAAAATAATCTTATACTTAACATAATCTTTTGTCTGTTTATCACAAGTTATTTATTTTAATTTTTATGCAGTTAATGTATAATTTTTAATAAAGATTATAACCAATTTATAGATAGATTTTATCAGTTACCAATAAGGTATTGTAAACATAATTCATATTGGTAAATGTATTAAGTCAAAAGAACTTTACACAATATTGAATTAATAAGAAACAAAATTTTTTTAATACATTTGTGAAAAGAATTCTCTTAAATAAAAGCACTTCTCTCTTTTTATAAGAAAATAAAAAGACTTTAACTTTTTTTTTTGCATATTATATTCTGTGATAATCTATGATGGAGAGACTTGACAGACGATAAGAAAAAAATTTCTTGATTAAAATTTGCAAAACTATTTTACATTTCTTAAAAACTAAATTTAAATTTAAACTTTTAAAATTAAAAATCTTTTTTATAAAACAATTTGTTTCTTTAAAAAATTCTCTGTTGCGGTTAAATACTTTTTTTACGACCTTATATTTTCTGAATAAACATCACATAAACAATATTAAAAGATGATTTAAATATTCAAAATAAAAATAAAAAAACGTTTTGCCTAACTAAATGCTTTTAATGATTACGTTTTACAAAAATGTTTTCCCTTATCTAAACTATTTCAAATTAACAAAAAATGTGAGCTGCGTAACAATTTTTAACAAGGCCTGTCAAAGCATTTTTTTTTGCCAAATTTAGTTCTATTACTTTATCTCTAAATCCTTAGATATAATTTGTAAAAAAATAAAAGCAAAATAGTATTTTTGTTTAAACAATAAAACTTTTTAGTTTTTATTTAGGAAGTATTTTATTAAATACGTTTAAAAGTTTGTACAACTTTTTAATGTGCTAATTACTAATAGAAAAAGTGAAAAACAAACTTTGACATTGCGACTTTTAAAATATAGTTTTATTATCATTTTAGTTACTTTTCTTTTTATGAAATTCTTGAATTTAAAAAAGAAAAAAAAAAACTAGAACTGCTGATAAAAACCAATAGTCGCCCTTTTGGGCAACTTTATTACATCAAATGAATATTTTTAGATAATATATAAACGCTACATAAATATATAAACAGTAAATAAATATATTAACACTACATTTTATTACAACGTGTAGTTACATAAGGTTATTAAACGAAGTGCATCTAAATAAAATGTAGATTAATTAGCGTTACATTGTATTATAAAAGGAACATCATTGACATTATTGCTTTAAAATGTAATAATGATAATTTTTAAAATGTAATAATGATAATTTTTAAAATGTAATAATGATAATTTTTAAATGAATTTCGAATGATAAAAAGAACGTAGAAAAATTAATAGATAATTTTTATAGCGCTATGGTTAATTATTAAAACAACATTTTGAGTTAAAAAATATTTTTATAACCTTAAGTAACTGAAGAATAGATAACCAAGCATTATAAGTTTTATTTATAACGCTTGGTTATAATTAATATATACCAAGTTATAAAATAAAAATTTTTCTGAAACCGCTGATAAAACTAGATTTATAGACTTATAAAAACTAGAATTTCTTAAAGCGTTTAACTTTCAATTAGAAAAACACAGTTTAAAATCAAACAAAAAAAATCATACTATAGAGAATGAAGACTATTTGGATTCAGATAAAACAACTAAAAGCACAAATTAGATTTAAAATTTTTTTTTTTTATTGTTAAATATAATTTTCATGCTAAAAATGAAAATTTTTGTGCTTGAAAAACAGTTTTTTTTTTAAATAACTTTTTAAATTTTATTAGACAGTAAAAAGTATTCAAATAGCAAATAATTTTATTTTAAAACTATTTTAAAATAAAAATAAAATTTTTTTTTTCTTCTTTTAACGATTTATTAGTAAATCCTTTTATGAAAACTTTTATGAAAAAGACTTTCGTAAATGTTGCAAATATTTATAATATATTAATATCAGAATTACAATTTATGGCATAATGCCCATGCAGGATTCTTGCATTGTTTCTAGGGCCAGCATGCCACTGCATTAAGCTATTACAATTATGTTGAATATATGCGCTACTTACAAATGAAAAAAATTCAGATAAAATTAAAAACAAAAAAAACTCAAAGATTATTAAACTTTTTATCAAAGTAACAGAAAACAAATTTATTAATTTTTTTTTACTTTTTACAAAGTTATTAAACAAAACTTAAAAGAAACCCATAAAAACTTGTTTCTCCACAGTGGCTTTTTTTGTCAAGGTTCTTATTTTAGAGTTATAGAGTTGAGAGAGGCTTTAACCATATTTACAGTAGCCTCTTCGACTGTAGTGGCCTTCTCGGCCTGGTGAATTAACATGGCCTTGTTTTATATAAAAACAGCCCAGTACATTAGCTCATTGTGATTTTGACATCATAAAATTATCTTCAACTTTTTTTTCATTTAGAAACAAATTAATGTTTTTAAAGTACTGCGACAAAATAAATTACTGCAAAATAAGTTTAATCTACTAATTAAGAAAAACAAATCTAGAAGTGTTATTTTGTAAATGTACATATTGTAGAGTGTCTATTTTGTTTCAATTTCTTTTGTTTAAGTAATTAAATTTTTATCAAATTAAATTTAACAGTACATTTTAATTATTATCATTTAACATAAATTAATTTGTTGAAAAAAAAACTCAAGTTCAATTACTTTATCTGCACTTTTTTTGTGACAAACAAAGATTTAAGTTTTCAAGTACCATTTATAAATAAATATATACCGTTGTGCTTTTACTTTCACTCACGCCTTATTACAAAAAAAGTTTTTTATACAGGTTTAAAACATATTTACAAAGAATTTAAATATCTATTTAAATCAAATTCTTTTTTTAATCATAAGGAAATTTCTGTCTTTACTTTTTTGATATTGCACAATCTGTTAATTACATAAAGCTGAAGTAACTGTTATAAAATATTATTTTTCTAAACTATTATTTTTTCTAAAATAAAACATTAATATAAACAAAGACATTGCAAGTGCTATATTGCTTCAAGAGTAAATACTTGTAATAACTAAATGAAAAACTTCTATAGATAAAACTCTGTACTTATCAAGTATATTTATTCTTGATAACAAGGGTCTAAACTCCCCTGAAATATTATTTTGAAAAATTAATAATAAATTTATATCTATAGAAGAAGTTTATATTTAATTATAAAATAATAAACTCTTTAAAAGATGAAAAGTTTGTGATAATTACTTTTTTTTATTGTTGATAAAATCAATTATTATTAAAAAACAAACAAACAAAATTAAAATATCAAAACTGGCGCTAATATAAAATAAAATTTAACGTGTACTATTTTTTAGCTAATAATTTTTTGTTTTTAATTTTTTTTTTTTAATTCAGTACTTATTTTTGTTAGTTTTTGTAATGAGAAATTGTCTTAATATATATATATATATATATATATATATATATATATATATATATATATATATATATATATATATATATATATATATATATATATATATATATATATTAAAACTTTCAATAAATAAAATTATATGAAACAAATGAAAACAACATATTAGATTTAAATTAAACGATAATCAAATTAATGAAATAGGTTTTATATATATATATATATATATATATATATATATATATATATATATATATATATATATATATATATATATATATATATATATATGTATATATATATATATATATATATATATATATATATATATATATATATATATGATATATATATATATATATATATATATATATATATATATATATATATATATATATATATATATATATATATGGGTGTCCCAGAAAAAAAAAACTTTTAAATTTAATATTGTGCACTATGTCAATCCTCCTTATTTGGTCCTAGTAGACCAGCATAAAAATATCTGGCTTCAAAGTCATTGTTAAGCTGAAGAAGGTGCTTTAGAAAAAAGTTTCATATATATTTAAATGAGTTTGCAGAGTTTTTTGCATTTTTTTAATTAAAACTCTGCAAATATATTCAGAAATACGAGAAATAAACTTTTAATAAATTATCAGTTATTAGGATGTTAAAAAACAGTAGCAGTGTATATTGTATACTGCTACTTAGTTCTAATTTGAGATTTATAAATTTAATTACTTAATGACAATTATATACATATTAATTACTTAATGACAAATATATATTTTACATATATGTAATATATATATATAAATATTGTATACTTTGTGATCAATTCTGTTGCATTTTATGATATAAAAAATAATATTCAATATGGCTAGTGTATGGCATGTTGGAAAAGCTACAGGAAGAAATAAAAACTAAATTCTAAAGATGCCCTTTCTCTTTTAGACAAGATGCAAAAAGGCATTGTAAAAATAGTTGGACTCTGCCAACCTCCAACCATTATCACATCGTCGTAATGTTGCTTCTCTTTCTCTTTTCTACAAATACTATAATAGACACTGCTCTAAAGAGCTAGTGTCTCTTTTGCTATCTACTAAAATTCATTCTCATGTTACTCGTCATTCAATTAAATCCTTTTCATGTGACTGTTCCTAAGTGCTCCAAAAACTTTTATTTGTCTAGTTTTTTTTTTCTTGAACATCAGTCCTATGGAATTCGCTTCCTTCATCTTGTATTCTTGATTCACATAATTTGCAATCTTTTAAGTCATCTGCCAATCGTTATCTTGCTCAACAATCTTTATCTATTCTCTTCCAGTAACTTCCAACTCTAATTAGTGGTTGCTTGCAGCCTTGTTGGAAGTAAAGATATTAAAAAAAAAAAATTCTTTATCTCTTAGGGTACCTTCTCCAGATATTTTCTTCAAATAGACTTCCAACTGGTAGGGAAGTTTGTCACAGAATTTACTGGATTAACCAAAGTCATGCAACTGCAATCAAAACATTGTTATCCAAAAATGTTCTCTGGGGAGTACAGGGAAGCTTAAATGCAGTGGTGGTATGTGTTATGCTGATAGCAGAAATAAAATATCAAATGTGTGCATCATAAGGGAGCTGGTTAACATTTGGAACAAAGCAGACTTTGATGAAAAATTTATTATCAGTGAACAGTCGATTAAGAAACCGACTAAATATAAAAATCTCTTGTCATAAAAATTAAGTATTCTGTGAAACAAATTTATTTGAAATATTTTTACTTTTTTTTTTTTTTTTCTTTTCTATTTTAAACATTTTAACTTCCAACAAGGCTGCCACTAATTAAAGTTGGAAGTTACTGGAAGAGAAAAGATAAAGATTGTAGAGCAAGATAACGATTGACAGACGACTTAAAAGATTGCAAATTAAATGAATCAGGAAAGCAAGGAAAGGAAGCGAATTCCAAAAATCTGATGTTCGAGGAAAAAAGCTTGAGGAATAAGAGTTTTTAGAGCACTTAGGAACAGTCACAGAAAAGGGATGAGACTTAATTGAATGACGAGTAATACGAGAATGAATTTTAGTATATGGAATAAGAGACACTAGCTCTTTAGACCAGTGCCCATTATAGTATTTGTAGAAAAGAGAAAGAGAAGCAACATTAAGACAACGTGATAATGGTTGGAGGTTGGCTGCAAGAGCAGGTCAACTATGTTTGCAATACATTTTTGCACCTTGTCTAAAAGAGAAAGGGCATCATTAGAAGATCCGCCCCAGATATGGCAACAGTATATACATAAAAATTTTTTTGAAGAGATGTTTAAAAGGGGACATGGTCGAGATGTCCTACAATAATGAAAAAATATTTGCAAAACTAGTTGCTAATTTTATGTATAAAAAAGTGAAGTATATGACAAGGGGAGTAGGGGAGTAGATTTTGACATGTTGAATATTTCTAAGTTGCAGATGGCAAGAAAAAACCATGAAATTATAGAGAATGAAGCACTTATAGTATGAGAGCAGAACCTGGATAAGATAAGGGATTTAAAACTTGTTCTTCACTTTGACACAAAGTTGGTCAAACAGTTCAGGGTGGAGAATAAAATTTCAGAAACAGTAGAAAGGTTGTCAATTAGTGTTTCCTCTCTAGAGTCCAGCTCACTTGACTTTCTTCTGAGAATACTTGAAAGACACTCCTCCGAAGGGAAAGATTAAGCACTGGCTATCTAAAGTCTTGTGGAATATTATGACTTAACAGACCAGATCATAGGTTGTTATGCTGGCATAACTCACTCAAACACTGGAAAACATAATGGTACAATTAGAAATATTGCAGTTTATCCTCTACCTTATCCAATTCTTTGGCTAATGTGCAAGTATGATATTTTATTATATAAATTACAGGCATTTTTTTTCTTTTAATTTTTTCTGAGAGTAATGGCGGAAAAAGATAATAATAATAAATTTAGGCACCATATAATGGAATGAGATGTTCATCATGTTATGATGGAAATACAGGGAGAAATAAAGGTACCCAGTTGATCCTTATACAAAAAACATTGGGATCTTTGGCCTAAGATTAAAAAAGGTGTGAATACATTGGCAACATTGAGAAATTTGATTGGAACAGACCTGACTTTGCTCTTGTAACCCTCTTTTATAATCTTGCAAATGAAACAATGCAGTTCTGCACGATAGCTCTTAAAACAAATATTTTTGACAGTGGTGATTACAAGTATTTATGTTAACTGGTAGCTTTTTACCTTAGGGCAGATTTATTGAACTTCAGGTTTCTACAACTAGTTGCACAAAACAAAGCAAGATTTATGGCTGATTCATTGTATCTGTTAGAAATCAAATGACCAAGAATTACAGCAAGCAACTCAGTATCAATGAGATTAAGATGATACAGGATGCAACAGATTATATTGTGATCTTTCACTGTTTATTATTTCTGAAGAGCCCAATGGCAGCTCAGGCTTAATCCAATGATCTTTATGATAGACCCACTTTAGTCCAAGAAGTACGGAAAGATTGGCAAAGCTCGTAACCTTAGTATTCTCAGACACATTTAATTTTTAAACCACAGTGTGTTATCTTTGCTTTAGCTGACCAGTGCTTAGAAGAGAAAGAGAGGATGGATATTCTTGTAGATCTGTAAAAATGAGATGTTCCAGAGATGAAGAGCTTTGGAAAAGAACAACATTCTCAAAACTATCAGACTTTGTTTCTCAGGAGTGTCTCTTTTTTCTCCATCTTGGTATAACCAAAGATGGAATTCTCTCATGGAAAAAGGAATGTCAAATTTGGAGAAAAGTTTCAGTAATAAATCTTTTTAAATAAGACAATTATGTCCAGTGTACGTCAATTAGCAGTTATTAATGACAGGGCTGAAAGACACATCAAACTGGTGCAGAATTTCATTGGATGGATACATTCAGAAGACAGGCTCCAAGACACGATGATGGTGGTTTTAGACAACCAGCGGAAAGTCTAAATGTGCCATTAAACAAGACTTGAAAAATATTTTGATAAAAAAAGCACTTTATGGGTATATTTTTGTTTTTGAAATATACTTTTTCTAACAAAAGTTTAATAAGTCTTACACCACCAAACTTTTTTTGTAGTCCGTACTATTTTACTTTAAAAACATTTTAAAACGACACAATTATTATAAAAAATAAAATAATTATGAAACTTTTTAAAAGTTCCAGCAAGTATAGCAGTCAAAATTAATGAATTGGATAATTAACTTTAAGTTAATTTGATTATAACAATTTGATTTTTATAAAAATATTGAATACTACTGGAGTTTAAATCAATAAATGGAAAAAAAACTCATTCAAATTTATATGCAAGTTTTTTCCAAATTCACCTTCTTCAGTGACAAAAACAGTGACTTTGAGCCCTGATATTTTTATGGTGATTTACTGGGACCAAATAAGGAGGATTGACATAATATTGAATTCAGAAAAAAAAAATTTCTGGGACACCCTAACATATATATATACATATATATATATATATATATATATATATATATATATATATATATATATATATATATATATATATATATATATATATATATATATATATATATATATATATATATATATATATATATATATATATATATATATATATATATATATATATATATATTAGTAGAAAATCACTTAACAAAAATTTTTTCTATTTAACACTGTGTTTCATCAACAAAGATTCATCAGAAATGCATTTCTGATATGGTATATATATTTCTGATATATATATATATATATATATATATATATATATATATATATATATATATATATATATATATATATATATATATATATATGTAATTCTTCATATTATTATTCATTCATTCTTTTGAGTTTTGATAAAGTTATAAAAATATATAAAGATATAAGCTAATTTAAGTATTTTCATTTTTTAGAGCAAATTTTTATTAAATTTATTATAATATTTAATATAAAATTTTTATTATCATATCTAATGACAATATACTACCTTAAAACAGGTCCAATAGGTGAATCACTGGATTCTATTTCTCCGATCAATGAATCAAGCCTTTGATCAACAGCCATATTTTTTAACTGTGAAAAATGAAAACAAAATTTAAAAACAACTAAGCCATAACTAAAATTTTAAAAAATACAATTTTTTTTATAGAACTTTAGTTTCGTGCAATTGGACAACCATTTAGCCATATTATTTCAAAAAATAGAAAATAATAAGGCTATTTGATTGCCAAATGACATAAAACTTGAAATTTCTTTTTTAATTTAAATTATTATATTACAATTATTCAATAATTGTAAAATAGATCAAATTGTAACAATTTGTAACAATTGTAAAAAAACTATTAAGGAGTGTATATATATATATATATATATATATATATATATATATATATATATATATATATATATATATATATACATATATATATATATATATATATATATATATATATATATATATATATATAATATATATATAAGTTATTATTATTTTTATAAATAAATACATATATATTCGTATTTATATATATTTTTAAAACATAAATATATATATATATATATATATATATATATATATATATATATATATATATATATATATATATATAACATAAAATTATAGGAGAATCTTTGTTTATGTTTGAAATCTTTTCAACCACTTTAAATACTAAGGAGGTTGAAAATTAAAATTAATAAATAAATTGTTTCAAACAAAAAGATTTTAAGGCCTCAAATTTTCCTATAATTGATAACTTATAATTTCATCTATTCTATTATTTGAATTATCATTAGCTTTAAAAATTTAAATAAAATGTCTCAAAATAGTATATGGAAGATACAATATTTATGATAAAATAATAAATCTCCCATTTAAAAATGACCCGAGTTGTTTATCGAATTCGGTTTCCGTAATTTACTTTTTTTCAAAGTTGATTATCATAATGTCATCACAATATGAGGTAAGCTCCACTGATCTCAAAATAATATTATTATTTTGAGATCCAGACTGATCAGATCCAAAATAATATTATTATTTTGAGATCAGTGGTTAAGCTCTCTTATTAAATCTCTATTCCGATGGTCTCCTTTAAGTCCGCAAACATCAAAAAGATGATTCATTTAGTTCAAGACAACCTGCCCAAATCCAAACCCTTAGTCGATGTATGCACACTCACTGTGTCTATGGCTAAATAGATCAGTCAATGTATGTACACTGCGAAGCGCCTGTCCCCACTATCACCCAAATTGCTTATTCCCTAACATCTCGGTTTTCGGACGTCAAGGATGCTCAACGTTGGAATAGAGGTTTGAAAAGAGAGACTTCAATACCGGGGCGACTAGATAAGTGCGAATTTCATAACTGCGAATCTGCATAAGTGCGACTGGCATAAGTGCGAACTGGCATAAGTGCGAACTGGCACAAGCGCGAACTGGCATAAGTGCGAATCACTTGCAAAAACTGGCATAAGTGCGAACTAGCACAAGCGCGAACTGGCATAAGTGCGCCAAAAGAATTTGCAAACATTGGCATAAGTGCGAACTGGCATAAGTGCGAACTGGCATATGTGCGAATCAATAGCAAAAACTGGCATAAGTGCGAACTGGCACAAGCGCGAATTAGCATAAGTGCGCCGAAAGAATTTGCAAACATTGGCATAAGTGCGAATTGGCATAAGTGCGAACTTTGAATAAGGTTCAAAATAACCCCACTACATAAATAGTTGAAATCATGAAACAACTTAAGAAATTCCTTCGTCATACATGTATTATATTTGATATTATTATGAGTAAAAATTAAAATATCATTTGTATAAACAGTAAGTCACTCATACATACACATTGTTTCTGTATGTGAACACACACAGATATGTAAACATTTATATGCGTGTGTGTGTATAAACATAAACACATTCACACATATAAACATATGTGTGTGTCTACATCGTAGACACACACACACACACACACACACACATATATATATATATATATATATATATATATATATATATATATATATATATATATATATATATATATATATATATATATATGTATACACACACACACATATATACACACACACACACACACACACACACACATATATATATATATATATATATATATATATATATATATATATATATATATATATATATATATATATATATATATATATATATATATATGTATACACACACACACATATATAAATATATATACATATATATACATTGAAAGTACTATTATTTATCTTTAAATTTGTTTTTGTTTAGTTTTTCATACCAGTATTATCCCACATTTATATGAAAAAAAACTGACGTAAGGCAGTATATAAATTATACTGAGTGCCAGTTTTCAAATTTTATGGTAACAATAAACATTATAAGATGAAAGCATTAGATGTTCATTGGGTGCAAGTTACCGCTTTGTATAATAAAGTTTAAAAACTTAATCCGAAATCACATGGAAGGCTGATATTTATGGACAACAAGGACCAAAAGTGGACCACCTAATGTACAATACAATTAAAGTCAGAATGGTTTGACTCTATTCACTCTTTTGACTGGTTTGTTATTGTTTTTTGTCAAATTGTAGGAGTTAAAGTTTCTATTAGTTATAATCTAAGCAATCTTTCCAGTGAAAAGGTACTTGAATTTTCTAAAGAAAATATTATCTTATTGCAAAGAAAACAGTATCTTGTTATATAACTGGTAACTCTACCCATTTATTGCAACCTCTTGATGTTACATTGTATGGACCTCTTTAATAGTATTAGAGGAAAATTCTTGATCAATCGAAAACCTCTTGTTACAAAAAAAAAAGCACAGACAATTACAAAAAATAAATTTATAAACATTACTTTTTTCAGATCAAAAGGTAATCAGCAACTTAGTAGCTTAGTGGCTTTGAAAGAAATATGGGATTTATCCATTAGATATAAGTATAATCTTAAATCATTTGCCAGATGGTAGTTGTAATTTTAGTAAGCCAAGCAGTAATTATTTTACTTAACTATTGTTTTATGTTGATATAAAGGAAAAAGCTCAAAGGGAAGAAAAAAAATTACTTTTGCCCTTTTTTTGCATTGTCTGTCAGTAAAACTGATGCAAATGAGACTTTTTTTATGCTAGTCCACTTAAAACTTACCCATTAAAATGAAATAAAATACTAAATGGGTGTTTGTTATAAAAAATATTATTTTATTTTAGCAAAAATAAATTATTGTGATACTAGATTGTTGTTTTTATTAAATATTAAAAGAAAACAGTGCGTTTTTGAATAGGTCTTGCTTTTACAAAAAAACGCATTCAAAGTTACCCCATTTGTGGGGTAACTTTGAATGACTATTTAAATTGATATTATACAAAATCCTTTTATTTAAATATTATTTTGAATTTGAATTATGTAAGAGTCAATCTTAGCCCCTATATTCATTTTGTTAAATTTCAAATATTGTCAATAGTGAAGAAAGAGCGAGTAAAAATATCTCAAAAACGCTCAAAGTAACCCCGGTTTACGGTAATATGATGGGTCCAATGGAAAAAACGCAAATGTCACCTGCTAAGTGATTTCTAGAATCATCGGCATGTGCCCATTTTTTGAAAGAAAGCGTTATATATTTTCTATTATTCGTAACTATCCAAAATTAGAGTTTCTTAATTCTTTTTTTTCCTGACAAAACACACTCTGCTGCGTGTGACTCTTTTTGACCGAATAAAAACTTTGGATTTTGTACAAGATTTTATGGTCATGCAACAATGGCCTTCCAAGATTTTATGGTCATGCAACAAGTTTCGCATAGAAATGGAGAAAATTAGGAAAGCCATGGACGTAGAGTTCTGCTTTTCCCGGATAGGCTCAAACTATTTAGTGAAGGTTGAAAATATATAGGAGATAAGTCTTTTTTAATGGGCATAAATCCGCGTAATTTATTTTCTTGAGTAAAACGTGACTTATGTGACGAAAACCACATAAGTCACGTTTTACTCAAGGAAATAAATTATAATAAACATGTGAAAGAAAACCATTTGTTAATTATACTTATAAAATTGCGACTTGGGTTGTTAAATAAAGATATTGCATTTCGTTTTAGTGTCTGTGAAAGTGTAATATCCAGAATTTTGAGAAATTGGTTACCAGGACTAGCCATTTGCTTATAGCCCTTAATAAAATGGCCTAGTAAATGTGTAATAAGAAGTAACCTGCCAGAGTGTTTTATGAAGAAGTTTAGAGACTGTGTATGCATAATTGACTGCTATGAGATTTTTATTGAAAGATATCAAATCTAACAACTCGTGTTCAATCATGGTCAAATTATAAATACAACAATACAGTAAAATACTTAATTGGGATCAGTCCAACAGGTGCAATTACTTTTTTGTCTGTTTCGGACAAGGAGCAAACAAATCAACCTGGCTTTTTCAAATATATAAAATTTGGAGATTGCATTTTAGCAGATAGGGGATTCCTCATTAAAGATGAGCTTGCAGAGAAAGGAGCAAACCTTTACATTCCAGCATTTTTAAAAGGAAAACAACAATTTAGTCCGCAAGAAGTTGGAACTTCAAGGCAACTGTCAAATGTAAGAATACATGTTGAACGCATTATTGGCAGAGTCAAACAATTTAGAATTTTACAAACCACTGTGCCGATCAGACAAATTGATCTGTTCGATGATATAATGGTTGTAATATCGGCCCTAGTAAATTTAAACAAAAGCATTATAAAGCGATACAATGATATTTTGCAGAATTGTATGAAATCTAATTTAGATTAAAAAAAAAAAAAAAACTAGTAAACCACACCTTTCTGTCTTTATCAATTTTATAAATCTATTTACATTTTGCTTAAGAATATTTACATAAACTGTATTTATATATAACTAAGGGTAGTTTTAGTTTATCGATATAAAAGCCTATAATGATTCATACAGCAAATAATTTTATAGAGCTGTTTACCTTGCAAAAAGTTACGAGCTGTTACGAGCCTTAGGCATTTTGCAATGGGAAATTAAGAATCAAAAGGTGCATACTGTTTGTAATAAAACTGAGATATATCTTTGCAAGTAGGATCAAACAAGCTAGTTATAGGTTCTGTTAAACAACTTATCTCATCTTCAGAACCTGACTCAGTATCAAGTGATTTATGATGGTTATTACTATCTAAGCTGGTAAATATAACAGATTTAGGATTAAATTGGCGTAAGGTGTTAAAGTTGCTGACTGATATGTAAAATGATGTGAACAATTCCCATTTAATTTAAACATAATTGATACATTAATGACGGTAGTCTCCTTTTTTCTCTCTTTTTTTATTTTTACTAAAAATCATAGCACTTAATGGTGCTGCATTAACTTAATTGTTAATGGAATTCCTCAAAGCACTTAATTAACACTGCGCTTTGAGGCATTCCATGAACAAAGCTGACTTGTTGATATATCTTCTCTATTTAAACGGTGATGCACAGCAACCTCAAGTTTAAAAAGTAGAGCTGCAACATGTGAGCAAACTTAATCTAGTCCCACTGGACAAGTGCAACTGCTTTTTTTAACCCACCCATCTTTGTGAAGACAAACCCATACATCATACATGGAACTTTTTATGCTGACTCGCTGGCTTGGAAGAACCTAAATAAAGATAACACCTATTTGCAGTAAAATATGAAAAGTTATTTCTATATAATCAAATGTTTGTCAACTTTGCTATACACTAAAATGTAAAAACTTTTTTTTGAATTATAAAAAAGTTGGATGCAATGAAATGTTTATTTAATTTCTCCTATTCTATATAGCGTAACTTAGTTATTTGATAGTGATAGTGTACAAAAATTGCTTTGCTACTAATATACTAAAATTAAGAGCAAACAAGTTAGTTTAAAACCCACATATAATATATGTAACCCACATATACATATATGATATATGTATATAAAAACGCAGCTGTGTATGCAGTAGATTTATTGCAGGCATGTGTATGCAGACAGAATTATAAACTGATTATGTTTATTTCAACTATGGACCTTGTACTTGTTGTCTCAAATAAAGTAATAAATAAAAAAATAAAATATAACCTTAGTTTTTATAAAACAATAATCTTCGTTGATGCTGGGAGCATACCAAATATCCTGCACATGCTCACACAAAAAATATGTTTTATATACCTCCAATGATTTATATGCTTTGGTATTTTCTTTTGTAAACTCACTAGTAGTGTCTATGAGAAAAATTAAAATGTCTCTCTAAGTAATGTCAGGCAACTTTGTAATGTCTTTCTCCCAAACACTTTCATTAAAATTATCTGGATTTAATTCAATCGCGTTTGAAATATTCATTTTTATCTATTGATAATTGATTTTAATATTTTAAATAGTTACGGCTTACTATAGTTAAACCGCTATTTTAATTTTGTTTTGCCTGCCAGTATCCGCGCGCCCATTGTTTACATTTTGCTTATACGTCACATGAAATTGGTTATACCATGGCTTACTATATAATAGTAATATAGTTATATAGTAAGCCATGATCTATACATTTATAAAGCTTACGGGAAACTTTAACAATTCAAAAACACTCGGTATAAAGTCGGTTAATGGTTGGCACGGAATGCCAACTATAGCCAATACTGGCCCGTCAGTTGTACCAACTAAAGCGTGTTTACTGGGTACTCTCTAAGGATATGTTTCTTGCAATCCCAGATCAAAATTAGCGCCAGGGATAAACTAGCACTTTGGCTTTGTGTCTGTCAAGAGCATAAATTTATTTTCTTGATTAAAAATTAATGAGAACTTCCTCCAGAGACCCGTTTCAACGTGGGATGAAGATGTTGTCTATATATAGACATAAAGAAAATTTTTTTTCCTTAAGCGTAGTTAATGATGCAGCTAAAAGAGCAGTAAAACTTATTAAAGATTTTCATTGTTTGATCACTACAAATGAAGAACAAAAGCAACTTTTGCTACGTGTGCAAGTGCATAGAAATCTGTATCCAGGCTGTTAAAAAAGAGAC
Source organism: Hydra vulgaris (assembly GCF_038396675.1). Lineage (NCBI taxonomy): Eukaryota > Metazoa > Cnidaria > Hydrozoa > Anthoathecata > Hydridae > Hydra > Hydra vulgaris. The sequence goes on from NC_088922.1 coordinate 50,066,321, forward strand.
CTTTTAAGGAAAATATCCTGCTTGATCTGTAATTTTATATTCTTTTAATAAATATTTTATAAAATATAAGTGTTTTAATTGATTTAGCTACTTAACGAGAAGGGTTAAAAACAGCAATTTTCAAAATCTTCAGAGTTCTGTCCGCATGCGTTAATAGTTTAAAAAGAAATAGGGGGCATGCATTTTGAAAATCCAAAAAAAAAAGTTTCGCTAATATAAGGGTCACCCTAGTATATATATATATATATATATATATATATATATATATATATATATATATATATATATATATATATATATATATATATATATATATACATATATATACATATATATATATATATATATATATATATATATATATATATACATATATATACATATATATATATATATATATATATATATATATATATATATATATATATATATATATATATATATATATATATATATATATATATATATATATATCTGTGTGTGTGTGTGCGTGCATGCGTGCGTGCATGCTTCGAATACTAATTAAGTTTTGAAGTATTCATTGTTTCGGTATGAAGTTCTGAAAAAAAAAAATACACGAAATTTACGGATCTTCGCATGACAAAGGGCTGTTGATCGACAACTGCACTAGATGGAACAGTGTTTTCAGATAATCAAAAGATTTTTGGATTGCTTAGATGCTGTAAAAAAAACACTCGAACAGCTAAACTGCCTAAACATGTTAGATAAAATTGACTTGTATTTCTTTAAATCGCTGTCTGATTTATTGGAAGTCATTGCTGACGCTGTAGTTCGCTTGGAAAAACCAAAGACAACAATTTTGGAGTGTAACATTGTTATGGAAACGTTACATAGCAAATTGAAGGTTGTAGAAACTGACATCAGTTCTAATTTTGCAGAGGCGTAAACCTTCAGATACGAAAATTGTAAAAACATTATGTTGGTATCATTGAGTCGTTATTTGCACAACCCTGATTTTTTTTTAAATAAAAACCACACATTTTTTTACGCTTCCAACAAAGATATTCAAGTCTATGCTGCAATCTTTTTTTGCCGAAATACAAGAAGTTCTAAATCAAAATCAATCAGTAGCTTAAAAGCCAAAAATGTCAAGACCTTCACCGATCAGTTAAAAGAATATGAAGTAATTGGTGTAAAATCAGAAGCAATTTTGAAATATGAATTAGCCATCCACAGAATTCAAGCAACTTCCTCGGAAGCAGAAAGAGTTTTCTCGTTTTCCAGATTTGTCACAAAGCTTCGTAGTTTGCTTTCTCATGAAATGATAGATGTTTTGATCTTTTTAAAATATTACTTAAAAAGATCTTCAGAATAAATACTTTTTGTCTTAATATTTACTATAGGTGCCCCAAGAAGTCTTTAATACAGAGCACCGCGGAAGGGCATTTAACTGAAAGTTCACGCCTTCTTCCTAACCGATGCCGGTTAGAAAGTCATTTATTAGATAAAACTTATTCGTTAAAAAATTGTGATAAAAAAAATATTTAGGTACTAAGAAATATAAAAATATAAATTTAAAAAAAAATTTATTATGAATTATAAATCGAAATATATAGAATTAAAAAAAATAATACAATAAATACAAAAAATACAAGAACAATGTTTAATTATCAACAAGATAGTTAAATTCTTTAATTTATGACAAAATATTATCAAAACTCCAATTTTTTCTCGACTCAGACGGAGTTTTTTCTCGATTATTCAGAATAAATAAATAGGACATATAGGTGTTATATATCATTAGAAAGCTAATTGATTAATTAATTTAGAAATTAAATTTAAAAAATAGTCTTTTAACTACTTATCATTTAAAAACTTTTAAAGAGATAATTGAATAACCGTCAAAAAAAATTCAAGTGACCTTTTATTTTTAAATGCTGTAAGTTAATTGCAGGGAAGTTACGGAGGTTCATCGAACTTGAATAATCACTTTGGAAGAGTGATTCAGAATAATTTTTCGTTATAACTTCTAATTTGAAATTATCTAATCCGGAAAAAAAAAATTCTGACCTTTCAAGGAGGAGTAGAAGTACCGTAACACCTTTAATGTACACAACAAAAAAAAAGGTAGAAATTTCTAACTTTAGGTTATATCTCATACCCTACCCCTTTAAGATTATACCTATAAGGTTGAAAATGTAACAAGTCATATTTGGTGTAATTTGCTATTTTAAGTATATTATATTCTACCTTAAGGTATAGTTTTCTACCTTAAAAAGTAAGATATGTGATATGCCCTTGAAGTTATTTCTACCTTTTTAGTGTGTATATATATTTTGCTATAATATGATTTGATTCTGATAAAGTAAAGTTAACGCATCCGTTACATCCTTAGTTAATTGATAGAAACTTCTGATTAAATTAAGTGTTTCGGCAGTCTTCAAATTTATCCTAAATTTTCAAAAATATTAGAAATCAAAACTCATGCGTCAAACAACAATAGTGTTTTATAAAGTTAGAATGGTGAAGAATAATAAAACAGTTATAGTATTTAACTAATAAATCTATAATACCCTTTAATTTTTAAATTTATTAAAAATAAATAATCTATATATTCCGTTCTTGACAAATCTACATATTCCATTCTTGACAAAAAAATATTTTATTCTTGATATTGAAATTCGAAGTATTCAAAATGATCAATTTGTAATTTCTTTAAACTTCATTCAAAAATATCTTGTTTGTAATTCAAGTCGAAAAAAAAAATTAAACAGATTTGTAGAAAAAAGAAGCTAAAAACTCGAAAACTCGAGTTATTTTATAAAACGATGGATTAAAAATGTTGCATAATAAAATGTATAAAAATAAATAAATAGGTAATTGTTGATTCAATAATTAAATAAATTAAAAATTTTTATTTTATTGTTCCAGTTTATTCAGACAAAAAATATGACGACTTATCAAGCCTATTTTTCACAAAAGCAAACTTATTTTTCTATACGGGAGTATTTATAAGTTTTGTTTTCGACTCTACGTTTGATAAAGCATCCAATCAACATTGCCAATCCTAACATAATAACTAAACAACAAAATGTCAAGAGAGCAATATACTCTTGTCTTGATAAACGGTATGAAGGTTCTTCAACTGCAACGGAATTTGTCGCGTTGACCATGAATCCCAATGACCATCCTATTTGTGTACCGTCATCCTAAAGATGTAAATTTTATAATAATCATAACTTAAAATATATAACGCTATATAATTTTTTTCTTTTTTTAATAAAAATGCATAATACAAAAAATACATGATAATAAAACATTTACTTCTTTGCGGATATGAACATCGTTAGATTCAGGCTTAAAATGTAAACCGCTAGTAAGGAAACCGTAGGAGTATAAAGATTCGAAACAGTAATTTTTTAAGAACTTTGTGATAATATTCGGATAATCTTTTGAAACCTGTAAAAAAAAATTTAGAATCAATTAAAAGTTATTACTTAATAAGAAACCAAATTTTTAAAGTAGAATGAAAAAGAAACTGAAAATGATCAGAAAAACTATTTTTAACTCAAAATTTTTGTTTAAATTATTGCTTGTCATAATTTTTCTGCAGGTGTTGAGAAAAACTTGATTAAAGATTAGGTTCTAATACATTAACTAAAACTAAAAGACTAGGTTCTAATAAATTTACGAAAAACATCTATTAAAAATTTTAAAAACCTGACCTGGCTGGTTTGTTTTTCACAACAAAAACTGACCACAGAAAAAGCTACGATAATTTGCCCTGTGGGTGAAGCAGCCACAGTCAACTATTTTGTAAATAATGGCACAACTTTAGATCAAACTGAGTGAACTGTTAAAAACTGTGACGAATAAAGATCTCCAATAGATCTAAGCAAATTGCAAGATTTTATCACCCTAGACAGGAGTTTTGCTGGAAGATGTTACAATTTTCAAAATTTCATGTCAAAATTTTATTTTAGCAAAACCGAAATTTTTTGTCAAAATTTTACAGCTTTAGCAAAATTAAGTCAGAGAATAAATTTGCTCATAGTGCTTGTTGAACAAATTTTATTTTAACAAAAAAAAAAGAAAATGGCTACTGAAAAAACTATAATTTTTTAAGGTGAAAATTCTCCTTAAATTTTGCCGAAGAATTAGTTACCTTAATATAATAGTAAAATAAAAAAAAATAAAAAACAAGAAAAATATTTTGCTTGAAAAAAAGCTACTATCTTGCTCATATTTTCTACTAAGGTGTAACATTAAAATATTTTACTAGTCAATGCATATACATGCATTACATAAGTAAATTATGTATGTACATTAGAGTTAGGACATTTTTTGAATCTGTTGTGGCCATACTTCTATAACCTGAGAAATTTTGATATCCCCCCCCCCCCCCCTAGTTAATAGTATGATTTTTCATATATTACATGAGGACATGTAAAGCTTATTTCCCACACATTTATAAACAACCACAAAAATAAATAAAACAAACTGTAAATTATATTTAGTATTTAAAAACTACATGTCACCTAAGTGGATCAATAAAAGTGATTACTTTCTGCAAGTTGGTTAAATGCTTCACAGGTCATTCTTTCCAATAAATTTCACATTTGCATATTCCCATTTTTTTGAATTTTTAAGGAGATCTTCCATCAATTTAACGCCTTGTTCAGCAATGATGTTTGTTCTTGGAATATGAACTACACTATCTACTTTGCTCCAGTGTTTCATAAAGCACTTTAAAGTAGCTGTACACTTAAGTTCAGTCAATGCATCTAGCATATGGCCATACGATTTATCATCAAATAATTGTTTGTTGGACCAAATTTTTTTCCACGGATTTGCAATAAAGGTTTGCACTTTCAAGTTCACACCTCCATGTTGGTATAAGAAAATGGGCTATAAGAACATATGATGCTCTAGAGCTCCATCTTGCACTGTGCAATGGAGGAAGCTTATGCCACTTAATTTTTTTAATCTTTTTTGATTCTTGAAGTTATAAAAAGCTTCACATAACTCATAAAGGAATTTGAAGTCATCTCGCCATCCTAGGTTTATGTAATAACTAGGCTCAGCTTCATATGTATAATTGTTTTGAAGATTTTCATAATTTTCGATTAAATCCTTTACAAATTTATATTCAAAACCAGGAGTTATTAATTTATAATTTACAAAATGATCGAAAACATGTTTTAAAATGAGATCCAGTATATGATGCTGACATCCTAAATATTGTGGTTTAATAAAACCTCTGGTTTCTATTTCATTTTGTATTTTTACAACTATACCATTCAATTTTCCTGTGTTTACTGCTGTTGTGTCACATTTAATCATTGTAATACATTTCCATGCATCAAATTCATTTAGCAATGTTTTTAAAGCTTAAAAAATATGATGGGATTTTTCACTTTCACATTTAAAAATTCCTAAATTGATTTTATTATTCTCATTTTGAAGCATCACAACTTGGTACTCAGTCTTGTTTATTTTATTTCCATCAAAGTGTAGGCAGAAATGTTCTTCTTGTACTATTTTAGTAATAATTTTCTTCTTTCCCCTTGCCTTATAGTTGATCTACATATTCCTGTCTGAATTGGAGTTTCTATTTCAATACCTTTTTCATATAACTTTTTACAGATTCTAGCTGATTTATTTGTGCTTTAAGATTCAGTTATCACAAGACTAGATGCTAACTTGGTTCTATTGTATACTCTCTTTCTTTATTATTTAATTTCCACTGGTTTGTAATTGTCTTGTGAATCTAAATTTGAACCACTTTCTTCTGATGCAGTTGAACTGGAAAATTACTTTTGATAGTAATGATATGTAAGCCCTTTCTGTTTGTTTTGTAATGTCCAGTGTAAAGAGTGAATATTGATACAAATTGGGAAGTGTTAGTTGTATATCAAAGAAACTGTTATTATTATTACTAAATTCATTTCACCATATTTATCACAGAGAATTTCTGATTAAATACTATTATAACCATCAGTAAAAAAGGTTTAAACTAACATTTTATTATTATTATTATTTTTGAACTTTGAGTACAACCTTAATTTGTTGATATCGCATAAGTAAAACCTTATGCAATATCAATAAATAATAAAAATGCAATTATTTCTAATAATAATAATTAGAGAATCTTTGATTACAGACTAAGCATTACCATTATGGCAAGATGATATAAACAAAATTTTAATTGATATTGGTGGTCAAAATTAAACTAATAAAAAAAGTCCAACCAATAAAAAACAACTTTGAGTTCAATATATATAAGTAAAACCAAGATATATAATAAATTATATAAGTAAAACCAAGATATATAATAAATTATATATGTAAAACCGGGATAATGAATAATAAGAATAGAATAGTCAAAGAAAAAAAAGAGATCAAAACCAAGACAGATGTAACTTTATTAATTACTTAAATGATGAACAAAAAACTTTTTTTTACACACTTTATTGTATTGCTTTTTTTTTTGTTCTGAACATTTGTTCTACAACTTTTTTTTACAACTCTTCTTAATATATTTTTTTTACTTCACTTGTCTTTTTTATGTAAATATTTGTTTATAATTTAAAAAAATTTAAATTTTGGTATAAAACATACGTGCAATATTTATAAAAATTATAAAAAACAAGTAATACAAAAATACAAATTACTTGACTCCAATCTTTTTTACAGAAATCGTCTCCTTTTGTTTTAATTTCACTGATTGCATCACCTTTTGTAATATTAAAAAAAGTGCCAACATGACCGTATCCAGAAAATGCCTAAATAGTATAAGAAAACTTTTTTTGTTAAAATAGAATTAAAATCACAAACATTTTTTTTTCTAACAATCACAAATATAGTAAAAACAATAATAGTAATATAATAAAAATGTGAAAAAAATGACATTCAATAACTAAAATTGAGTGATGTTAATTCAAAAATATAACTTGCTAAAATGCAATATTTTCAACTTTTAAGAGTCAACAATTAACACTTGCCATAAAATGACCCCGTAAAGGAGGTTGAAATACACCATCAAATGAACATGTTCCAAATTGACAAGTAGTATTATAAAACAATTCTTTTATTCTATTAAGACATGCTGAAGAAGATCCATTTCCAACAAAGTTATATGCTGTAGTATTACTTAAAGGAAATATCATACTCTTTGGACGCACACTACAAGGTGATAACCAAATTGATGCAGCTGAAATTGTTTCATTGTATCCTTTTTGCCAACAAGGATAAATAACTTTTCTTGAAAAATTACTTGCCTACAAAATAAGTATCATATTATTTTCTTAAAAAATAGTACTAAATATATATTTATAGACATATAAAAACATACATAGATTGACACTCTAATGTCATAATAAAGAGGAAGCTGATAGAGGCTTCAGTACTTACATTGACTGATATAGGGATTTCATTCAAGGGAGTTGCTGCTACATCGGCTGAGGGTTTGTGTTGAGGCAGAAATAAGTTAATTTATTATTCTTTGTTTTGCAAAAAAACAGTATGGATTTAGGTAAGCAAAAAAAGTTACCAAATATTTAAGTGTATTACACAAAAATAGTGCTCATTATTCTTGAGCACAATTTTTGAATATATGAATATATAAATATATATATATAAATATTTTTTTTTTTTTTTTGTTAATTCACCTCCCCAAGGCCCAGAAGGCCACTACAGACGAGGAGGCTACTTAATTGTGGTTATAACCCTCTCTCAACTCTATAACTCCGAAACACGAACCTTGACGAACAAGGCCGCTGCGCGGAGAAACAAGTCGAGCGCGGTACTACCAGGGACGTGGTGGGGATCGAACTCGGAACCTCTCGCTTTTATATATATATATATATATATATATATATATATATATATATATATATATATATATATATATATATATATATATATATATATATATATATATATAGATTAAAACAACTTTAAAAAGTATTCTACACAATAGAGTGCTCAATGTTCTTAAAAGAACAGAGCAATTTTATATTAGTAGAAAATCACTTAACAAAAATTTTTTCCATTTGACACTGTGTTTCATCAACAAAGATTCATCAGAAATGATTGATCATCAACATTTTTCCCATTAACAAATTTATAACAATTAAACAAACTTGTTTTCACATTAACAAAAATATTACAATTAAACAAACTTGTTAAAGTAACAAAAAATTATATTTTATATTAAAAAAAAGATAAAATTTGCATTTCTGATGAATCTTTGTTGATGAAACACAGATTCAAATGGAAAAAATTTTTGTTAAGTGATTTTCTACTAATATATATATATATATATATATATATATATATATATATATATATATATATATATATATATATATATACATATATATATAGAACCCTTAGATGTTGTCCGAAAGTTTTTTCGATATTTTGTTGACAAAAAGTAAAAATTAAAATGCAAGACCGGAATTTTTTTTTTTAATAATGATAGACTGCCTGCCCCAACCAAACCCTCAGTCGATGTAGCAGCACTCCCTTGCGGGTCAGGCTATTTGTCAGTCGATGTAGCAGCACTCCCTTGCGAGTCAGGCTATTTGTCAGTCGATGTAGCAGCACTCCCTTGCGAGTCAGGCTATTTGTCAGTCGATGTAGCAGCACTCCCTTGCGAGTCAGGCTATAAGATAGTCGATGTAGCAACACTCCGCGCATGATTTACAGTAAAAAAAATAAAAATAAAAACATTTTATTAAAAAAAATAAAAATAAAAACATTTTATTAAAAAAAATAAAAATAAAAACATTGTTTATATTGTTAAAAACATTCAAAATGTTATAAAAACATTCAGAATGTTTTTAAAAACATTCTGGTCAATTAAATTTGCGTTTTTGTGGTTTTTTTAAAAAACGATTAATTTGTAATTAAATTAATGGTTTTTACTTTCGTCCAACACGGAAATGTTGGACGAAAGTCAAAAGTAATTAAAAGTGACGTATGTGTTGGCGTAAGAATCACTTTTTTCCTTCCGCTCTTCCTAAAGCCAACAAACTATAGAACTATATATATATATACATATATATATATATATATATATATACTATATATATATATATATATATATATATATATATATATATATATATATATATATATATATATATATATATATATATATATATATACATATAGATATATATATATATATACATATATATAAATACATATATATGAATACATATATCTAAAAATACATATATGTAAATACAGATATATATATAGTTCAGTGATGTATCATGCAGATACAGAGATTTTCTTAACAAAAAAATTTTTAAAAGAAAATTTTATATTACTCTAAATCAATCTTGAATTAAAATTTTATAATATAAGTTAACAAAATTTTATTATTATAACACTGACAAAAGACAAAAATAAAAACACGAATTCAGTGACTTAATCCAGAAAAAAGTTTTTTTTTATAAGCATATTTTCAAACAGAATTTACTCTAAAACATTAATTCTTGCTAAACTAATTAGAATTTGTTGTTGTAATCTATTCATTTGGGCAATTAGGTAATCATAAAAAAATGCCACAAACAACAAAGTTTTCATACTGATTTTTTTACAGAAAAAAACTGCTGTTTTGTACCGCTTTCTGACACATAAATTACAGATATTTGCATCTTGTAATGCTTGCTTTCAGTATTCAATTAAAGAGTTTGATTAATAGACAACCTTCATGATAATTTTTTTTGGGTCTATTGGTAAATTGCTATCTAAGGTAACTGAAATGAAAAGAAATTGGATAATGCCATGTCAAATGACCCAGAAATTTTTAAAAATGTCACCTTATATCTCAGATTTTGCTGATTTTTATACAGTTGAGAGTACTTGAAAACTCCTTGAAAATTTTAGCCTATAGCTCCAAGAAGATCCAGAAATATGATCATTTTACTTTTAGTAGATATTGGCCAGGCCCCTCTTGTCCCCTTAGAATTACAACATTTATTTAGAGGTTTCAAGTCACATAACTTTAAAAATATTTGATCTTTTTTCTTAAAAATTTGTACCTGGCTATTTTCAGGGATGATGAATCCAATGAAATGATCAGAAATGTAAAAAAATTTTATTAAGTATCTGTATTTATCAATTTAAATAAATTTAGGCAATTTTTTATATCTTGAAATTGATGTTCAAGAAACCCATGTGGCCTTGATGATATCATTAAAAAAAATGTTACACAACGTTCTATATTTATTGATCTTTCAGATGGATTTCAATATATGGATAACGGAGTACGACCCCCACTTTTTTGTTGTGGAATATTGTAATTGATTTTTCACTACCTTCCAAACTAGCGAGAGCTCTGGAACTTGCATGAACGTGCATGTTAAAGTTGTTTCCATGGCCTGTGACAATAGGAGGGGAGGAGGGCTGGGTCATGTGCCCTACTTTTTTTGTGGCAGAATTTTGCAATAGATTTTTTACTACTTTCCAGACAAACTGGAGTTCTGTAAATTTCAGCATTTGTGTAGTCTTGATGAATGTGTGTTAAAATTGTTTCCAGACCAGACAACCAGGTGATCCATGAAGCTGGGGCACCAGGGACCATGCCAAACTTTGAAAAAAAAATTTTTTTCTTTCTGATTTTAACAAAGTTAATAAGTAGAAACCAAAAATATAAATAAAATTTTTTTTGTTTTATACTTGTTCCATTAGGTTTTTGATCATTCTATATTCAAACATCTTTTTTAAAACATTTAAAAGAAAGTTCATATGTGTATAAGAATTTCGATTTTTTTTGTATACAGATTAAAAACAATAATGATTTTACAGAATTTTACAATGTATAATTTTAAGCTTTTTGAATTGAGAAAGTTTATACTTTTTAATGCTAAAATACTAACAGCAAATTTTCTAATCAACTAAAATCCAAGTGAAAAAAAAAAAAAAAAAAAAAAAAATCCTGCCACAACATTACATCAATAGAAAAGAAAATTAACACCTTTTAAAATCATTATTTTTACTGTTATATAATTCTAAAATGTTAACATGAAGTTGTTTTATTAAATAAGAACTATTAACAGTAACAAAAAAACAACATGTCATTACACTAATATAGAAGAAATTTATTACCTATTAAATTGATCATCAACATTTTTCCCATTAACAAATTTATTACAATTAAACAAACTTGTTTTCACATTAACAAAAATATTACAATTAAACAAACTTGTTAAAGTAACAAAAAATTATCTTTTATATTAAAAAAAAGATAAAATTTGCAAATCAGCAAAATCAGAGATGTGTGGTGACATGGCCTGGGTAATTGACATAGAATTACCCAATTCTATGTCAATTGACTTCAAGACAATATTTGCAGGTGATAATAGAACTTTGTTAAGAAAGAGCTACCTTCATATCAAAAATATATCTATAAATATGTTAGAACAAAAAGTTAGAAACTCTTTTTATTTTATTTGTAATTTACCTACCCAACGCCTAAAGGGCCACTTGTTAACTACAGTTGAGGAGGCTTCTTTATTGAGGTTACAAACCTCTATTAACTTTTTAACTCAAACCTTGACAAACAAATCACTAAGCGGAGAAACAAGTTGAGAATAGCACTACCATGGATGTGGAAGGGATCGAACTCAAAAGTTCTTGCTTAAAAAAACTTAACATTAACATTTTATGGTAAAAGTTAAAGACAACTACTACACATACATATATATTAATACATATGTATATATATACATATATATATATATATATATATATATATTTATGCATATTTATAAATATATATATATATATATATATATATATACATATTATACATATACGTATATATACATATTATATATATAAGTATATATATATATACTATATATATAAATATATATGTATATTATATATATAAATATACATATATATATATATATATATATATATATATATATATATTATATATATATAAATATATATAAATTATATATATAAATATATATATATATATTATGTATATATAAATATATATATATATTATATATATATAAATATATATATATATATATATTTATATATATTGATATTTAAGGCTGTTTTGTATTATAATTATAAAACGAAACAAAACTCATAGCCGTAAAAAAGTGCTCAATATTAAAAAGATATTTCATATAGAGCGATATATATATATATTAACGCTTCATTAATATATATATTACATATATATATATATATTAACAAAGAAAAAACGACTTTTTCTATGATACTTTAAGTTTTATGCCTATACGGCAATCATCAGCCATCGAATACAAAATCAAAAACAAAAAAACCCGCTAAAAATTACAAAATACTGTGTAGTGGGATCTTTAGGTCGCTAAAAGACGTACTTAATGGCAACCAAAGAAAAAACAAAATATTAGCTAATCACCGGTGCCAAAAAAAGATAAGAGGAACTTATTCTTGTGCCTGCATTTTGAAATCAACTCATTTCGTTTATTTTACAAGTTTTCACCTTTATATGTAAAAATAAGGAATTTTTCGTATAAGCAAAGATTGCAAATTTTTGACGAGGAGTTATAAGGACTGCAACGTTTCACAATTTTCCATTTAATTAAGGGTGTAAACATTTTGTCTTTTATGTCCCAAATTTGTTTAGACAACTCAGTATCATTTTCATATTTATTAATGTTAAAAGATTTTAGGTGATTAGCATACCAATATTTGAATGAAGTTTCACATAAGCCAAAATACACTTTTCTTTGTAGTCAGGTTTATCTGACAACATGGTAGCTTGATAAACGATGTTCTTTATCAAGCACTGATTGTTCATGGGGCAGATGGATTTGTTGACACAACTGCATTTTTTTTTTCCATCTTTACCTAGGCTATATAATATCTTGTGATTGTGCGAATTAATGTATATTATATATAAATATATAATATACATTAATTACATATATAAATGCAGCAATAGATACAAGTAGATGACATCATAAAAAAACAGGAAGTTGTGGGGCTTTAGTACATAAATCGACTATCAAATAGTCTATGGACTTCCTTTTAATCAACTAATAGTCAATTCTGTCGAGTGAAAATCTTAAAATCCTTAGATAATTTCATTCGATTTTATTTTTCAATCTTAAATTTTTGTTTGTTCATTTATTAACAATAGTATGTACTAATAATATAATTAATTATAACTATTACCTAGTTTTTTATTTACTCTCTTTTAGTTTTATCTAATTTATACTATATATATACTAAACTAAACTTATGTACTCGATTATGTATTTCATGTTTTTTTCTTCTTCTTTTGTTTACTCAATGCTTGTGATTTTCATAAATACTTTAATTCAGGGCCGGTCTAAGCTGGCTCGGGGGGCTGCAAATGAATTCATTTGTGAAGCTCTAAAATCTAAATGTCATTTATACAATCACATTGTAAATATGATTGTAATGACTTTTTGATATATAGGAAGTATTTAAAGTGGTCTGGAAACAGATTGCCTTGTTGTCAGAGCGTTGCCTCTCATATTGTTTTGCTCCATTATTATTTAAATGATATGATATTAAAAAATAGAAAGCAAAAATAAGATACTTTAATATTTTAATTAGGATTTATTTGAAAAAATAAATTATTCTAATACTTCAACTAAATCGATTTTTAGTCAATTCATTCAATTTCAAAAATGTATTGGTTGACTTTATAAATTATATTAGTTGATTTTGTTGACACTCAAACTATTTAATAGTTGTAACAACACTAGTTTTATATGTAAGATTTTTTTTTTGTTATTAAAAAAAAAAGTTTAAGGGTGGCACACAGCCCCAAAAGTACTTTATTTTTACTCTTTTTTGACATTTTACAACCCATATGTGCTACCCTTAAACACTTAAGAATTAAATTTTTTTCTGCATTTATTCTCAATTTTTTTAAATAAGTCTTTTTAATTAAAAAAAAAATTAATTTTTTTTTTTAAAAATAAAAAAGTTGTTAAATAAACTAAATACTGATTTTTTTAAATTTAATGAAGTTTTTTATTATTTTTATACACTGTTTCCATGACATTATTGGTTCTTGCATGATATTCAATGAAGTATTTTTTAGAAATTAAAAACAATATCAATATCAATTATGTTATAGTTTATTTACATGTAAATAAAAAGTAAAATAAAAAGTTATGCTAAAGATTTGTGGAAAAATAAGAAATAGAAAAATAAGAAATAGAGGTAAAGAAATATTCTTAGCTAAAACAAACTAAGAAGACACTATCGTCTATTCAGTTTTTAACTGTTGAAGAAATAACCCAGTATTATCTTTATCTACGAGAGTCCAAACCATCCGTTTGATGTCCAAACAAAGGTTCTACATTTACACCAAATTGTACAGAAGCAGAAGAGAACTGCTGCATTACATCTAAGCTGAAGGCTTTTTGAGAACTTGAAGGATACAGAACTTGTAAAATACAATGCGTTTTACGGTTAATATTATTTATAAAATCTTAAATAAATTACATAGTTATCTGATTAATATCAATTTTAGAAAAGAAGTTGAGGCTCTAATAATGAAATATAAAAAGCTGCAACCTTTTTAAAACAGATTGACACCAGGAGCAGTCAAAAATAGAGCAGGGTGTTAGCCAACCCAATGGTACCATATATTCTGCAGAAATTCCAATGAGTTAAAAATTTCCAAAATTAAAAGACCTTTTTTTTTTTTGAAATAATAAGACAATTTCAATAAAAGTTTCCAATATGTTGTAAAACAATAATAATAAATATTCCCAATATGGCAAAAACGCTGTAAAAAATATGTTCCTGGCTAACACCTTGTAGAGAGACCTTTTAATAGAATCTAAAAAGATATTTTGGTTAGGACATGACATAAAAATTATAATTGATGAAACAACAATGGATAAGAATAAAAGAAAAAAAGAAACTAAATGGGCATTATGTTTTTAAAAATGCAGAAGGAAAAAAGACAAGTTTATCTAGGCAGTTCTGATATTATATTTAAAAAGGCTGCTGAGAGATCTGCAAAGAAAAAAATATCTAAAAGCAAAATTTTTTAAAAGCGAGCTAAATGAAAAAGAAGAAAAACAAAGTATAATACTGCCTAAAGATATTCTAAAGCATACAGGCTAACTGCTGTATGAGAAAGACTTTCTGTCAACCAGCACACTGCAATCATTAACAGTGTTGTAGCTATCTTAGGAGGAGAAATAACAGTGTTATAGCTATCTCAAGAGGAGAAATAACAGAATTATAGCTATCTCAGGAGGAGAAATAACAGTGTTATAGCTATCTCAAGAGGAGAAATAACAGTGTTATAGCTATCTCAGGAGGAGAAATAACAGTGTTATAGCTATCTCAGGAGGAGAAATAACAGTGTTATAGCTATCTCAGGAGGAGAAATAAATGAATTTGTTTTATCTAAACCATTATCTCTTTGAGGTGTTTTTGTGTGTTCAAAAACTTTAAAAAGTAGATAGTATATAAAAGACTTGACTATTTCCACATGTAAGCGGATTTCTATTTCTTTTGTCAAAAAGTTATTTAGAGAATACATGGATAATGTTTCAGCCACAAGAGAAAGATTAGCTGTACTAGTGAAAGTGTATGGGAATAGTGAGCTACTAGGCATTCCTCATATTGATTCAGGTGCTGGAAAAGTACAGTTCAATGCAGTTTATAATCTAATAGAATCTTTTAGTCTCAGTCATCACATAAAATGTATAAGCTTTGATACTACTGCTTTCAACACTGAAAAGTACCACAGAGTTATAACAAGAATGCCACATAAGCTTGGGCGGCCACTACTTCTCCTTGCCTGTAAACATCATTTTTTAGAAATTTATATTACCCACTACAACAAGATTAATCCCGGTAGTAAAACATCTAGTCCAGACAATCAGCTCTTTAAACAACTAAAATTAGTCTGGAATGATCTTGAAAAAGACACAGTTTTATTAACGAGGATTCAAACTCAAACAGGAGCTTGGTTAAATAAACAAAATCTTGAGGCTGAACAGTTCTACAGAGATATTATAGATAATAAAATCTACAAAAAGATTGAGAACAACTGCATTACTAGCTTAATTAAAATAATTTTAACAATCGACAATCAAATTATATAAAACTAAATCTTTTAATTTTAGGATGGTAAATCAAAAAAAGATTATCAGGAATTAGCTGAACTGTCATTAATTGCAGTTTCTCAAAAAGAGGGGTTTAAATATGTATTCCTGATCCATAGCATCATGCAAGATTTATAGCAAAAGCATAGTATTACCTTAAAATGCATTTTTTTTTTAATCTTCGCTTCCAACAAGGCTGCAAGCAACCACTATAAGAGTTGGAAGTTACTGGAAAAGAAAAAATGAAGTTTGTAGAGCAAGATAACAATTGACAGACAACTTAAAAGATTGCAAATTATATGAATCACAAAAGTGATGTTCAAGGAAAAAAAACGAGACAAATAAGAGTTTTTGGAGCACTTAGGAACAGTCACAGAAAAGGGACGAAATTTGATTGAATTGTAACACAGTTACTTCGAAGACCACAAATATTAGTGAATGGTTCAGAGAACTTGGTGATGACGATGGTTTTTTGTGTTTTATAGTTTTTGGTAATTTGTTAAAGAACTTGAGTCAAAGCATAGATAGAACTCAGTACACTAATTAATAGTCTAACTAATTGCCTTATTACAATGAATAAACCCTAAGCCGTAACAAAGGACTCTAAATGTGGCCTTAACAATGCACTCCAAAAGTACAAACAGAGACACCATCCATGCGCAACATGGCACTGTTAGTGCTCTGATATTAACTGTTAGAAACCATTCCAAACTTATTAGAGGAAAATGTAAAGGGATTTGTGATTTGGCTATGTTTGTTGGCATCTGTATGTAATAGCAGTATCTGGAACTGCTGCTCTGTATCAAGTTAAAAATGATAATAATAAATAAAAAAGCAAATTAATAATAATTTGGTAATTGTTTGAATGATAAATTAATCTAACTTTGTTAAAATATTGTGTAAGACATGAAAGCGCTGTGGCAGATGAAGAGGTTTATGGATATAAATCTACATGGAGCTGCTTAAGCAATAAAATCATTTAACAGGCACATCCTGCCAGTTGTGTTTGCTTTAGCAGATGAACATTGCCTAAACAGAGAAGATATTTCTAAAGCATTATACAGTACAATTCTTGCAAAATCAATAGTATATCCATTTGAACATGTTATGCTCAATAAAGAGCTTCTTCACTCTCTAGATTTTGCACAAGATCAGCCTCCATCTTTTTGTGCTTTAGTAGTTGAGCAATCTTGGCTCATTTTTGATAATATTGGACAAGTGAGTTGCAGCAGCTTAACATTTGTTCACAGTTCTAGAAGTTAAACAATTTTTATCTTAAGTAAAATTATTATTAAATCCTTTGATGTGGTCAATGACTCATTAGAGAGGGCCATTAAACTAATAAATAACTGATTGAAAAATCAATCAAAGCGAAGAAAAGATTTGTTCTTGCTTAACTATGTTTACAAAAGAAGTAAGCAAGGGGAAAAGAAAAAAAATTTAGCATCAAATGCAACGTATTTTAAAACAACAACTTAATAATAAATTAATAAAAGTCAAATAATGCGTTAACTTTGTTTCTCTCACTCATCTTCTTGCAACTTGAAAGAAAGATAAATGAATAGGGGAGAGCTAATCAATCTTACTTATTAACTTCACTAAGTTTGATATCCAAAATAATATAGCATATTTTAATAGTTTGTTTATAAATTGATTTAAGAGGATTTTGTAATAAAAAGACGATAGAAATAAGCAAATAATTTTTTTTTGTCTATTATTTTATTGTTTCTATAACTTTTTCAGTGTTAAGAAATTTTTTTTTTTAAATATTAATCATTGTGATAAAAAAATATAGAAAAAAAATTTAATTCATTAATGTTAAAGGGTGGCACACATGTGGTCAAAAAAGAATTAAAAAAAAAAAAAGTAATTTGCGGCCATGTCCCACCCTCAAACTTTATTTAAATTAAAAAAATCTTACATATAAAACAAGGGTCTGAGCACCTTACAAGCTAGCTTCCACTCTAGTTTAAAAAAAATTTTCACCTTAATCTGAACCACCCTAATATATGTATGCTAATAGTTTTATTCTCTTTTTCATCAACTTTTAGCAAATAATATTGATGTAACACATGAATTGAGTTTATTTAAAATATCTTTAATACTAAAATTAATTTACTTAAGTCATTTTTATGCTTCTGAAAGTTATGGTTTTTCTCATTGTCGCATGATAAAAAAAGTATTGTTGTAAAATGTTATTTTAACCATGAATTTATTTGCATAACCCAAAATAATTTAGCGCAAAAATAGAGCTAACATGTTCAAATTGTTGTTAGTCAGATTTAGAAAATAACGAAAGAACTATTGCAATTTTCATGTAACGTAAGTTAACAAAAAATAATAAAGTTTTGTTTTTTCTAAAATTTAGTTAAAAAACTAAAATATATTACATCATTATGTAATTTTTATTTTGTCATGTTGGTTTGAGAAGGTTCAAACAGAAACGTTTATTAATTATTTAAATATTAGGAACCCCTCTCCTTACAAAACTGTGATAGCAGTTTTTACGTCAAAAATATTTTTTAAAAACTCAACCTAATGAAAAGAAGGCAATACGCATAAATGTAAGAAGTGTAAATAAAAATTTCGACAAACTAAAGATTTTCTTATTTAAATGACTTAATAAGTATAAATAAAGTTGTCATACTAAGTAATTATTTAAAGTTGCTCTTGGTCTTGCAGAAAAACTTTTTTTCATTTGATAACTTTCATAAATGTTATGAAAAATCACTCAAGAGGAGAGTGCCACTTTGTTAATTACTTTGAATGAGTTCAATACTTTTGCAATTCTTTTGTAACTCTAAAAATTCTAACTCTTAATAATAGGTATAAAAAATCCACAATAATATTCGCTCGGTAATGTAAGTGATGTAATGTAAGTTAATTATATAGTATTAAAAAAACAAGTTTATTTTCCTTAGTCAGTAGCCTCTGATAAATTTTTATATATTTCTTAAATTGGTATAGAATTCTCAACATCTAATGAAAGTTTCTAGTACAAACCACTATACTGATTTGCAGAAATCTGATTTAAAAGTTGAAACAATCTTTTTACCTTGTTTTCTGTGTAACATAAGTTAAATGGCATTTTCAGTAACTAGTTTGCCCTCTTTTGACCAGATTCAAAACTTTTTAGCTCATTTTATTTATAAAGGGATCCCAAAGTGCCAAGACAAGTTGTGTTTATTTTAAAGAGAATGATAAAAAAAATGTTTGGGCAGAATTTTTTTAAGTAAAACAAAATAATAAATGTTTACCAACAAAAACAAACTTTGTTGTTTTACTCAAAGCTCGCTGTCTCCACAGTAGCAATTCTCTTGGAGTCTTTAAAATATGCGCCACAATATACAGATTTTTAAATTTTTTCAAGCGTGTTTAATTCCAAAGAGTTTTAGTAAATGACATCATTGAATAATTTCGATAAGAAATCTTAAAAAATTTTTTGTTAGCAAATTATAGATTTTTTTTTTCTATTATAGATTATTAAAGAATTTGTTTAGTTACTTATAGTTATATAAAAGTTTTTTTTTAATCATAAATTACTATAGAGTTTTTTTAGTTATTTCAAATTATTATTTTTACGAAGTTTGCATTAAAAATAATAATAAAATATTTCAGGCATTTTAAGCTTGTTTATTGCTGTAAATTAATTTTGTGTTATATTTATTGTTATAAAATTATTATTATCCATATAAAGGTTCTGTTAAAAAAATTATTTTGTATTTTTCAACCTTAAAAAAGTTTAATTAACATACATATGCTTGGGTGAGGGAGAGGGGGTCTGCATATATAAGAGCGTATATGAGATGGAGGGCAGGGTATCAATTATAAAAATACGGAGACACTAATGTAAAAAAAATTTCATAAATCGTTGGGTAGGTAAGTTAAGAGCGTAGATAGTTTTAGGGAGATGGAGGGTACTCAAAAAAACTATAGCGAAATGTGGAATGGGAGGAGAAAGGGGGGAGAAGGACCGAAATTCAAAAGTATGTACATTATGGACGGCCCCTTATTTGCTAAACTTTTCATCGGGTTACATATCTTCTCGAAATACTTATTCAATCAAGCAAGATATATTTATTAAAATTTATTCTATAAAACATGTATTGCTCATTTTATTTTATTTTTAAAGTTAAATAATTACTGTTAAAGATTGCAAAAAAAGTGTAGTATTATCAAGTCAATTTTGAAATCGAAATCGCTTAAAGAAAAACCTTTCATTGTCGATTATGCTAGTTTTTTGATAAATGTAGTTTTGAGAAAAGTAAAATACTTGCCAAATACAACATATAAATTAGGAAATATTAAATATAATGTTTTTTAACGCCCGCTTCAACACAATAAAAATTTTAATTGCCATCTGTCTTGAATTATTGTCGTAAAACATTATTTATTGCTTTAATTAATAAGAAGCTGTCTATTTTATGCTCTGTTATGCCTTGATGATCTAAAAAAAAACAACTTTTTTTGACTTTACGTAGCCATTATGTAAAAAAAAATTGATGTTTGTTATTATTACTATTATTAATACTGCGCACATCAGTTTATATTTTACAGAATGTTACTTAATTTGTAATACCTGAGGCAATATTTATTTCCTTTATTTCAACGCGACAAAGACATTCTTTTTCAAGTGGCATAGTTTTACAATACCTATATTTAAACCATTGTTCAGTGCCAACACTTAAACGACTGAACTTTGATGTTTTAGCAATATCAAAATTCAAATTTTCATAGCTGATACGATTTTCAACTATTTCGTTTCTTTTATCCATACAGGTTTTTTTTTTTTTTTTTTTTGAGGTTCAAATCGGCATGGAGTTGCCGACATTTTTATCGTTTAGTTATCAAAATCCAAATGCAAAATACAAAATTACCTTAATATTTATATGCAAATTATAAAAATTTATCTATTTCCTCTAAATTGACATATTTATAATTATAATTTTTTTAACTACTAATTAAAGAATTCCGCTATTATCTCTAATAAATGATATCATTTACCAAAATTATTTATAAATTAAAAATCTGAAAATTTTTAAAATGTCATTTCGATAGTAGAACAAAAACGTCATAGTAATAAACAAAAATATTGATAAACTAAAAAATAGTTCACATTATTTACATAAAAAGAAAAAAAGATTCAGAATATATAATAAGGTGATCAACGAATTTTTTATATATTTATTTTATTTAAGAGTGTAATATAAAAATCTTAATTTTAATTGATTCTCGCACTCTATACAAAAATATTCTTATGTTTAGCTTACTACAAAATTTATAGGAAAGTCATATGATTGATAATAAACGCTTTTTTTAAAAACAAATAAAACAATAACAAATAAAATTTATTCAAAAAAAAATTCTACAATGACGTCATTTACTAAAACTCTTTGGAATTAAACATGCTTAAACAAATTATAAAGTCTGAAGATTGCGGCGTATATATTAAAGACTCCGAGAGAATAGCTACTGTGGAGAAGGCGAGCTTCGAGTAAAACAACAAACTTTGTTTTTGTTGGTATACATTTATAATTTTGTTTTACTTAAAAAAATTCTGCCCAAACATTTTTTTTATCATTCCCTTTAAAATAAACACATTTTGTCTTGGCACTTTGGGATCCCTTTAAGACTAACAGCTTTAATACAAAATAGCTTAAAATTTAATCTACAGTTTAAATAGGAAAATATTTGATAAAGTTGTTGCGCATGTAATGTAAGTTAAAAATGGAATTGCCCTTATTTATATATATATATATATATATATATATATATATATATATATATATATATATATATATATATATATATATATATATATATATATATATAAAATACACTAACATTATATATATATATATATATATATATATATATATATATATATATATATATATATATATATATATATATATATATAATGTTAGTGTATTCTACAGAGTGCTCAATGTTCTTAAAGAACAGAGCAATAATAAATTAGTAAAAACTCTTATCTAATTTTTTTTTTCTTAAACACTGTGTTTCACCATCAGTAGGTTCTTCCTGCGTTTTTACTAATTTATTTATATATATATATATATATATATATATATATATATATATTATATATATATATATATATATATATATATATATATATATATACAGTGTTGGACAAAACATTTGCAACCAACATCGAACAATGCTAAAAAGTGTTCCTAATTTTACATGTCTTAAAAACGAAACGAACTATACTATCACAGCAAACAGTTCAGGAGTCTGGAGTCATAGCATGCCATGACATGAGTAATCAGTTGACAGGTGACAGCACACAGGCAGAATTTTGTTGACAAGTGCCATTTTGCAGCGGACAAAACAAATGCAACTTTTTTGGTTTATTTCATTTTCTTAAGTCTGGTCCGTGTCAACGCCACGGAAGTTTTTTAATAATTAAAGGAAGTATCCAGAAGTTTCCTTAAGCATGCAGAAGCTTCCAGAAGTTTCCAGAAGAAGCATCTGGAAGGATCCAGTAGCATCCAGAAGTATCCAGAAACATTCAGAAGCATCCAGGCGCATCTAGAAGCTTCCAGAAGCATCAAAAAGAAGCATCTAGAATCTTCCAGAACAGGTTCACACAGGTTCATTTTACTATATAAGAGACATGTAAATCGACATGTATTTCAGTCAGTATATGGAAGTCAATCAGTCAGTATTATCAAGATTTTATCGAAGTGAGTTTTATCAAAGTGTTTTATTGAAGAACATCAATACAAGAAGTGAAATACAACAAGTGTTTCATTACATCAATACAGTCCACATCCAACCAAGACGTTGTGTTCCACAGAGCATTATTGTATCATCACAAGGTAAATGTAACACTTGAGAGCCTTGAGAAGCATGATTATTTATTTTTATTATTTTTATGACTTCAAGTGCAAAAATGGCTCCCGACAGTCTTGGATTGGAACTAAGAAAGAAAATTATTGGCGATTACGTAAGTGGAATGTCACAAAAAAGTATTTGTGATAAATATTGCGTGAAAAAATGGACCGTATTAAGACTATGTTCCAAAAGTCATTCTACGGGAAAGTTGGCAGCAGATAACAAAGGTGGAAGACCGCGCTCCACCACTTCTAGAGAGGATTCTATGATCGTCAGATCCATCAAGAAGGATCCTAGATATCATCAGTCGAGATACAAAAGCAATTAGAGCTGCCTGTATCAGACCGAACAATCAGACGACGTGCTGTTGAAGCCGGATTGTTTTCTCGACGCCCTGCAAAGAAACGCTGATTTCACTAAAAAACCAGAAGAAAAGACTCCTGTTTGCTACATCTCATATTGACTGGAATGTGCAGAAATGGCGAACTGTCATGTTCAGTGATGAATTGAAGTTCAACATCATTGGGAGCGATGGCATTTGCCGTGTACGTCGACCGGCCGGAAAACGCCTCGATTTACGTTACTGCCATAAGACCGTGAAGCATGGTGGAGGCAATGTAATGGTCTGGGGGTGTTTTTCTGCTAACGGTCTAGGTCCAATACATCGAAACGATGGAATAATGGACCGTTTCATGAATAAAAATATCCTGAAAGGTTATATGTTACCTCATGCTGAATGGAATATGCCAATAAAATGGGTTTTTCAGCAAGACAACGATCCGAAACACACTGCAAAAGTAGTCAAGCAGTGATTTCAAGACAACCACCTATCGATGATGGATTGGCCGCCTCAATCTCCAGATCTCAACCCTATCAAGAACCTGTGGGAGATCGTCAACCGCAGAATTAATCGTGAAGGTGTTCATAATAAGGATCAACTGTTTGAACAAATCCAAAAGGCCTGGGCAGCAATTCCACAAAGTTTCATTGATCACCTGATCGAATCTATGCCTCAAAGATGCAAGGCTGTGATCGACAACAAAGGATTTGCCACGAAATACTGATAGCGAAATACAGCTTGGTCAACATTTTGTTGAGTTGCACTTGTTTTGTCCAGAAGGAAATCAACTTTTTTGAATACTTTTGATTATTTTATTAATTTTCGTGTACAAATAATGAACTTTGTGATGAATAAAACTTGAAGAACTTTGTCTCTAAACAGTTACATAGTTATTTCTCTAAATTGAAAAAATGCAGCACTTTTATATAAAGAAACTAAATTAGCATTATTTGGTTGCACTCGTTTTGTCCGATACTGTATATATATATGCAGGCCTTGTGATGAAGCGGGTGCAATCGCTCTGCGTATGTGAAACATGCCTGTAAATGGCCTTCTGGGTCCAAAAAACAGCACTCGCTAGTTTCATTACGAGATTAAATAATCGTGCTCATCTGAAGAACTTGAAGGGAGAAAAATTTTAGGTTGATTTTATAGAAAACATTTTTTGTAAAATCTTTTTGCTGAAGACAAAACATGTTTAAACATAAAGTTTGCATATTGCTATATAAAGAAGTTATATTTGTAATAAAGTATGTCACATATAATTTATGCGTGACATACTTTAATTTTAATTGATGCGGCATAAGTTAAAATTAAAAATCTTAGTGCAAGAGATCTAAAGATTTATTTTTTCTTCTACTTGAAAGCTTACTATTAAAGTCTATTTATAAAAAAAGTTGAGGCTAAATGAAACTAAAATTAGAACTAAAACAGAAAAATTTAGAATACTAAGTCTCCTAACCTCCATAAGTCAGACATTTTCGAAAAATCTGACACATAGAGCTTTGCTTAATTTGTTAAGTCAGACATATAAATCTCTTCTGAGTCTGGGTTAACAGAATTTTCAGTTTAAATTAGAAAGCAGTTTTCTGTTTTCTACAAACAATGAAATGTTTGTAGAAAACAGTAATATGAAGTCATTATATTACGAAAGTCATCAAAGTTATGAAGTCATCATATTATGAAGTCATTGCTAACAAATAGATTGGAATGTTTACTAATTTCAAAACACGTTCATCTAAGTGAGAATAGAAACTTTAAATTAAAAAATTAAAACTTGATAGAATTTCGAAAAATCAAAAGTTTTAATCCACAATATTTTGTAAAAACGTAAGATTCCTTTGCTTTATTGTTTTTAATATTACACACAACTTTTGTAAATAAAAGAAATATTCTTTTTTTATTTTTATCAGTTATTTATCTTAAATTAAATTAAACACGTTTCTGTTGTTTAGAATGTCTGCAATCAAGCATGTTAATTCAACTCTTAAAGGAAACAAAGTTATATTGTCAACTTTTAGTAAATGGCGGTATTTCATTGTTTTTATTTAATATAAAAGCAGCAGTAACGTGTTTTTTCTGGTAGATAGACAAATGCATTAACTAAAAAACCAAGCTTTTTCGTCTGATTTCCCAGAATTCACATGAAAAAAGTTAAACAAAAAAATGCAAACCTTTCCCTTGTATGCAATGATACACTTTCAAGTGCCCCCCCTCCCTAACTGTGTATGTAGTTTATGGATGGCCCCATTGGAATCATTTTCCAACTCTGAATATCCCTCTCAAAGACTTGATTTTGAGCGCAATTATGTCTAATTGCGCTCGCTGATAACATGTTTTAGTTTTACAAGCGCGAAATATTGTGCTGAGCAATATATATATATATATATATATATATATATATATATATATATATATATATATATATATATATATATATATATATATATGAATATGTATATGTATATGTATATGAATATGTATATTTATATGTATACTTATATGTATATATATAACACCTTTACCTCTAACAAATTTGCCATGAGTCTTCTTTGAGCTTCTTTAAAGCCAAAGCAAAGATAGCTGTGTGTGTATAATGTATAGTCAAGACCATATAGAGACAATTTTGAAGAGTATTTTTCTGGAATTGTAATATTTTCAGGAATAAATGCTATTTCAGCAGACCCTCCTCCCATATCTAATGAGCCAACCAAGTACGGATTGCTCTTTGGAGGCTAAAAACAATAAAAGTAATAATATATAACAACCTTGAAAATATGACTTCTTTAAAAATAAAATTATTATCTCACTAACACTTTACATTTTGGAAAAAGTAATTTCCTATATACACTTTTAAATATTTATATATTTCCATTTATTTTTTTTATGCGCTGTGTTGAAAAATGAGCAGTTTTCATAGATAAATTATTTGTGAAATGTCAAGACATGTGCAATAATAAAAAATAAATAGTTTAAAACCCAATCAAGTTGAAAAATTATTCACAAAGAAAAATAAGAAAGCCATAAGTAACTTTATAAGTTAAGATTGGTTCCACAGCATAAATTGGAATAAAATAGTCAAATGTGAAAGAAAATAATGGAAAAATATGAACAAAATGTAAATTTGAGTTAATCAAATATAAGGACTTCTATAAAAATGCAAGGGCAAAAAGGTATACCAATAACCTCTTGAGCTAAAAATGTATTGTATCATATAGGTATGCATAATACTACACAACAAAAAAACAAATAAGTAAATAAAATAAAGTTAAATTTTATATTAAGCATTTAATTTACATAACTATCATTTAAGTCTATACTGCAAACTGAAATTTTTTCCACTAAAAGTATTTAATCCACTATTAGCATCTGTACCTTCTCCTCAGTTTTAAGTCAAGCCTCATTCTTAGCCCTAGCTTCTACCTTCTTGAGCAGCTGCTGTTTTTAATTATAATCATTTCTTTAATCTTCTTTACAAGAACACCTTTCTTAAAAGCATATTTTTATTATTGCAAGAAATCAATGGAAAATGGTGCTTCTGACACTAAGCTCCATTACTCTCTATACACTATCAATATCTCTAAATGTCATATTTTATCTCAGAAGTTAGGTTCTAGAAATTTTTGGAAAATCTTCATAAGTGTCATTAAGAAAGATAACATTCCATCTCTAATTAGGTATAAGAGATAATATGGGTTCCAGACAACATCTCTTGTATAATCTCTATCCAATCTATAAACTCTTTCCAATACTTCCTAAACAATTTAACTGAACCTTGCTTTCTTACCAGCCTGAAAATGACACCTGCAGTTCTAATTTTTTTAAACTATGAAGAACACTCTGATACTACAAACTATCAATGAATCAATCTTCTATCTATTATTTGCAAGCTCTTTGAGTCTAAAATTAAAAAATTATAATATCTAGAGGCAACCAACTTACTCCTTGACAATCAATATGGATTTCAATCCTCATTTTCTACAGCGGACTTGTTAACTATTTTACCAGAAAAGTCCTATCATGCATTATATGGGGGTGGCAAGGCAGTGGAAATCGCTCTTGACAAATCAAACACGTTCAATAATGTCTGGCATATTTAGGATTTTTGAGATTATTAAACCATTCCTTTTAACTGCAGTATTAAAATTTCCTTCAAAAGCCAATACCTGTCTTCATTTTCTAATAACTTCTGGGGTAGCACAAGGTTCTATCCGTAGACCTGTATTGTTTCTTATCTATACATATAATCTTACTGACAATCTTTTATCTAAATTTGTTGACGAAACAACTATAGACCCCAGGCTTGACAAAAAGTCATCAGGCTTGAGTTAAATCATGGTGGCTGTTCAAAGAAGCTATTATCTTTAGTTCCATCAACCAAGATCAATCTTGTATGACTCATCATTTAGCAGTCACATTTTCACTTCATTTGTTTCTTATAAACTTCTTTAATTGCATAACACTACTTGGAATTCTCTCCATTGTGTTTTCTTAACTAATACAATTTAAAGATTTTTTCTGTCATCAGTTTTGTTACTTTTTAACAATATTCTTTGTTTTCTGATAACTTACAACCAAAAAAGTGGTTGCTTGATGCCTTGTTCAGCGTAAACTAGTTAAAAAATTAAAAAAAAAAAAAATTAAAAAAAAAACAAACAAGCATCTTAGAATTTTTTATGACATTATTGTTACTTGAACTTAAGTGAAATCTGAGATTACTGGTAGAGATGGGGTAGGTAATGTTCATTAGGTGCCAGACTAATATACTTCCAATCATTAGCAAAAAAGAGACTAAAAAAAGTGGAATAAAGATCACGTAGAAGAATAAATAACAGCTTCCAACCAAGTAGTCAACAGCTTCGGACTTGGGAATCAAACTATTGACATAAGCCATTTTATTTAAAATAAACATAAAAAATGCTATTAATTTAATATTTTCTTGTTTTTGTAAATATTTTTTATGTAAACTTTATTTAAAATGAAAATGGTAGAACTTACCATTTCTTTAAGTAATGCACCATTAACTATATTTGCAGAAATCCAACCAAATGCACTTTCTTCATTCCCAGTAAGTATTTTAACTCTGTTCTTGGTTTCTCTAAATTTATACTTATTTAAATTTCTTCTTATTGACTCTTCAATTAAGTAACATGCTTCCTGGTCTCTTTCACTATAAAAAATTATAGAAAATATAAATACAATAATACTTACTAATTTAGATACTATGACTTTTTCAAACATGAGTTTATTTGTTTTAACAAATTGAAGACATTATTTTGATATGACATAATCTTAATACAGTTTTTTTATCACATAAATTTTTTTTTCTTCATAAAAGCTTACCAAAGTAGTCTCATTCCAGCAGTTGCACCAAAATATATGGCAGTTTTCTTTATTGCATGTTGTGATAATAGCCTCAATACTACATTATCAATACACTTTTTTATCATTTCTCCAGCCATTTCTGGCTCATGTTCATAACTTGTTATCCCAGCATCTAAATGCATTTTAAAAAAAACTAAAATAATGAGACACTATTGCACAGATTTCAGACACTTCTAGTTCAACAATTAGATTGGCAATGCCGAATGTTGACCCTAATTACAAGGGTTTTATATATATATATATATATATATATATATATATATATATATATATATATATATATATATATATATATATATATATATATATATATATATATATATATATATATATATATATATACACACACACACACACACACACACACACACATGTATGTGAATATATATATATATATATATATATATATATATATATATATATATATATATATATATATATATATATATATATATATATATATATATATATATATATATATATATATATATATATGTCTTCTCCGTTTGAAA
This sequence comes from Hydra vulgaris, assembly GCF_038396675.1. Taxonomy (NCBI): domain Eukaryota; kingdom Metazoa; phylum Cnidaria; class Hydrozoa; order Anthoathecata; family Hydridae; genus Hydra; species Hydra vulgaris. Next base: position 50,095,513 of record NC_088922.1, read on the forward strand.
TTTGATGCAAGTGCATGAAAAAGCGCTGACAGGATAATCATTTTTAAGTTAGCCTGCATAATTTAAAAAATTCATTTTTTTCTGCTATATAAATTGAAACAAAAAAAATGAAAAGAATGCTTTGAATAAATACTAGATAAAATAATTTAAAAAAAAAACTGGTTAAAAAAACATTTTTCATAAAAGTTGAACAAATGAACAAAAATGTTTTTTTGCAGTTTAAAACAAAACACTTTTATTTTTTTGGCAAGCGCTTTATTATGTGCTTGCTAAAGTTTTTGCGGGCGTGTGGGCGAGCGCAAAAAGACTTAAGTGCGAAAGCGCTCAATATATATATATGTAATTAATATATATATATATATATATCAAGCAAAAAAAATTTTTAAAAGACTGCTCCTATTTATAAAGACGCATTAGAAAAGTCCAGATTTCACACCAATCTGCAATACTATTCGTATCTAAATCTTTCTAATACTAATAAACGAAAAAGAATTTTGTGCAACAAACTCACCACTAATGATACAAACTGCAACTGCATAAAGAAAACCACATGTTTGTTAAATAACCAATGTCTATCAAAAAACGTTGTATATAAAGCCATTTTAGCATCACCTAATCCCAGTTTTACAGAAAAAATCTCACATCGGTATTAGTGAAAACGCAGTCAAGCTTAGGTTTGCAAACCACCTTAAATCCTTTAATGCAACAACGTAAAGAAATGACACAGAACTTTCCAAAAAAATCTGGAAACATAAAAATGCAGGTGCCTATGATCAAGCACTAGGGTTATTCCATATCAAATCACATAGTTTTTTGAAAGTTCCCTAGGGTACCAACTCAGATTTGCTTTAAACTTTGACCACACACAGATCTTATGAAAAAAATACAATCCAGAAAGTTTCAGCTTGATTGACCAATTTATTCAAAAGTTATGATTCAATTAAAAATGACCAAAATCCGGAAAATTTGTGTATCAGGAGCTTACAGCAGTTTTTTTCGATTTTTGACAAACCATAACTTTTTAAATAAAGATGGTGATCACCTGAAATTTTGTAGGGTAATAGTTTTTCACCCAAATAATTCATTATTGCAGTTATTTTTGACTGATTTTTTTTATAGCTTTTGAGTTATTGTACCTTACAGTTGCTTAATATTGCAACATTATAAATATTTGTTCGAACTTTAACGTGTTACAGTTTAATACTTACTTACAGAAAAAGGATTTTTTTGTTATCTTTGTGTACTTAGGGTCACCACTTGTTAGAATAATCAAAATTATGCATTAAAATTGATTTAGCACATGCAGCAGCCTATTAAAAAATCACTTTTTTTTTAAATTATGATAAATTACACCGACTTTGCTGGCATAGAAAGTAGCGTAAACAGTTGAGATAAATTATGAAAGTTTTTAATGTTAAGGTTCTATATATAGACAATCACCAAAAAAAATGTAAAGACCTATACTCTATCTTATGACATGATTGTAGCCTTTTGAGAGTGATGATATTTTTAAAAAGAGAACAAAAAAATACCACTTATCACATACAAAATTTATACCTCAAATTTTATACAAACTATACTGTAAAAAAGTGCATTCAAAGAGTAAGATAATTAGTTAAAAAAAAAAGTATGTATCCGTGAAACTAATTAGCTTATCTCTGATTTATATAACTCATAATACTGTCATAGTCATTACTAGCAAGAATATAGTCACGAGCACTTATACTTTTAATCAATGGAACACTTATTTGACACATTATCTTGTCAAATGGAACCCAACACAGACTTGATCATGCATCGTTTGTCCATTTTAAATTTAATTTGTTTCTTTGCATAAACTTCACATTAACGTCTTGGTTTTCATTACAAATATCAACCACAAGCCCTATGTACCATTCTTCATTGCAAAAGCATGCAATATATTTACCGGGTTGAAAATTTGAAGGATTCTTTTTAATCAAAGAAACATCATTTAACACGAGCATCATAGACAGTATCACTAGAGATTCTTCGTAAAAACAATTTCTCTCCATCTGGTACAAAACAGTGATAGCTTCTTGTTCCCGGAACTGTGTGCATCCCTTCATATCATTTCTGAAGGTTAAAAGTTGTTTCATGGTTATTGATATCATTACTTGAAAGATAAAATATGTTAACACCTTTGATGTTTTTTTGAGCCCATGTAAACAGATCTTGTGGTGTGAGAATCTGATTTGTAATTGCTGCTCGTAGACTAGCTTTTGCTGCTTCTCTTTTTATAGTACCTCCTATTCCATCGCATGGACTTTGCCATTTGATGTAACAAAGAAGTGATGCTCAACATTTATTTGGTGATCTACAATGTGATAAATTAAGTTTATTAGACATTTGTAGTTTTTATACTGTGACGCAGCACCATCACTGAAGTATTTAACTTTATTCACTGTAGGTAGTTTGATTTTGACCATAGGGAGCAATTTTGTGAGAAAACAATGGACTGCTGATTGGTCATGACAAAGATGGTCAGAAATTAAACAATAGCATTCACATTTAAGGTGATCTTTTTCATCTTTGTAACAAACAGCAAATGGGTGTAAGGTAGCTTGATTGGCTTGCCAGTAAAACCCTTGTATAGCATCTTGTACAAGAAAACTATAGTTTTCTGCAAAATCCATCAGAATAATGCAGGTATATTGGCCTAATACTTGTTTTGCCTCTGATAAGTAGGAAGACTGTGCTTCTTTGATAAAGTGGTGGTGACAAAGGTCATACAAAGTTTCACTTAAAGTTTTAATAAACTCACTAATGCTTGTTTGGACTGTAATAAGTGCAGTTCGGTCAGTTGATACCCATTGTTTATATGTGATCTGATCATCAAAATCATTCTTTACAAACACATTTTCTAAGTAATTCTTCAAATTTATTTATCAGGGCAGTTGCAATATAGATGAAACATGCAGTTTCGACTATCTATATTACAAACACATACTTTCATTAAATCTTTGTAATATATTAAATGGCTGTTAGGAAGATTTTAATGGTAAGAACATACACAAACTGAGTGGCTTCCACTACTATCAACAGTAAGGCACCACCTTAGTTCACAAAAATTGCTGAATCCAACTTTGTGTTCATATTAAGTGTTTTTGTTTATGAACTTTAACATTATTTATACGCATAGAAACAAAGTCTTTTTTTCCTGGACATTGTCTAGTGTATTTGTCAGATTCATATATTTCAATGACTCTCTGCTTAACAATATCCTCCGAAGGATGTCCTTTTTTAGCCTCAGGTTTAGCAAGTATTCCCTTTTCATTTTTCAGCTTTCTGGCTTTCTTAACAAGATGGTCTGAAACTGAAAATGCATTGCAAGTTTTTTTAATTGACCAACTATCAGGAGTTATGTTAGTAACTGAACTTTTTCTTCATTCAAACTGATTTTTACTTTTTACTTTATTGCATCTAAAAGTTTGTCTAAATCATTACAGTTAATGCACTATTGCTTTTTCTCAGATATTTTTCTTTTGGGTCTATATCCAATGCTGATGCTACTAGGTTTGTCATACTTGTTTCCAGTTTTTTAACTTTTGCTTTCCATATTCTAATTTGTCGCGTTTACTTACATTTACAAGCACTCTTATTTAAATCTGTCCTATTTAGTTCTGAAGAACTAAACTCCTCAACATCAACATCTTTGTCTTCATCTTTATGACTAAATTTTCCTGTAATTTGTTCAAGTTTGAATTCATTCAAACAGTTAGTGCAAAGTTTTTAACCAGGCTTGATCTTAAGTTGACTTGCTGTTAAAATATCGACTTTACACAATCCCTTAATAATTTTTTTCTTGTGGACTTGAAACAGATCACAGCAGTATTTTTAAAGCGCTTCATATCTAGAAATATAGGCTTTTTCATGGTGAAAACATATCTCCTCATTTAGTTCAAAAGTGTGTCCAATTCTTTGAATTAAAACTTCAATATCTGTGTTCACAATATCTTTTAGTTTTATTCTTCCAATCGTTCTACAATAATACGTTTTGTCACAATCTTAATTTAAAACTTTCCCTACACAACATTTCTCTGTCCTTTTTTACTATTTTTTTATTTTTATTATTAATCTAAAAAGTTTAAAAAAGACATAAACATATTAAATCTCAAAGAAACTAACAAATATCAGACACTGATTATGACGCTGATTATGTCATTATTATTAATGACATAACCATTGTCATATGACTAATTATTAGACTATGACCTAAGGCTAGCTCATAGTCTAATAACATTCTCCTTTTGAAAATATCATCTCTCTCAAAAGGCTACAATCATGTCATAAGATAGAGTATAGGTCTTTACATTTTTTTTTGGTGATTGTCTATATATAGAACCTTAACATTAAAAACTTTCATAATTTATTTCAACTGTTTACGCTACTTTCTATGCCAGCAAAGTCGATGTAATTTATCATAATTTTTAAAAAAAGTTATTTTTAAATAGGCTGCTGCATGTGCTAAATCAATTTTAATGCATAATTTTGATTATTCTAACAAGTGATGACCCTAAGTACACAAAGGTAAAAAAAAAATCCACTTTCTGTAAGTAAGTATTAAACTGTAACACGTTAAAGTTCGAACAAATATTTATGATGTTGCAATATTAAGCAACTTTAAGGTACAATAACTCAAAAGCTGTAAAAAATCAGTCAAAAACAACTGCAATAATGGATTATTTGGGTGAAAAACTATTACCCTACAAAATTTCAGGTGATCACCATCTTTATTTAAAAAGTTATGGTTTGTCAAAAATCGAAAAAAACTGCTGTAAGCTCCTGATACACAAATTTTCCGAATTTTGGTCATTTTAAATTCAATCATAACTTTTGAACAAATAGGTCAATCAAGCTGAAATTTTCTGGATTGTATTTTTTTCATAAGATCTGTGTGTGGTCAAAATTTAAAGCAAATCTGAGGTGGTACCCTGGGAGCCTTTAGGTGATTTGATATGGAATAACCCACTAAATATTAATTGTCTTTATGTATAGTTATAAATTTATATGTTTTTAATAAAACTTGCATTATATTACACAATTTAATAAAAAATATGTTTGAACCTTAATTTTTGTTTTAATTTCATTTTATCTTGAATATATTAAAATTCTCTTTGGTGCTACTTTCTTTTGCACAGTACTGTATATATATATATATATATATATATATATATATATATATATATATATATATATATATATATATATATATATATATATATATAGATATATATATATATATATATATATATATATATATATATATATATATATATATATATATATATATATATATATATATATATATATATATATATATATATATATATATATATATATATATATATATATATAGAGAGAGAGAGATAGATAGATAGATTGATAGGTAGATTTTAATTGACCATTGTCTATTTTGGTTCCACATATATTGTCAACAATGTCATTTTTTTTTCATCACAAAGTTTAGACATCTGCTAACATTATTCAGTATACAGTGCATTGTTTTTTCACAACAACATAGTTTTTAATCTCATTAATGGAAAATGGAAAGTAAATATATCGAAAATTTCAAACCAAAAAAAGGGTTTTTACGGGGAATTTTGCTTCATTATATTTTTATGAAGAAAAGTGCCGCACTATCACTGTATTTTTGTGGATGTTTATGGCAAGCAAGCTATTTCCAAAACTGCTTGCACTGATTAGTTCAAACACTTTAAAAATTGTGATTTTAATGTTGAAGACAAAAAACATTCAGGGAGGCCACAAAAATTTGCAATAAAATAAGTTATGTGGAAACAAATTTAAAAAATTGTTTCTACTTTTAGATTGAATTACTGCAAATCAGTAATGCGGTTCATAATGAAAGTTTTCACAAAATGTTGTAAATTCTATATTATTTACAAACATAAAAAAAATTGCACCAGAGATGACATCAGCTAAGGAAAACAAAATTGATATCTTGATACTATACATTTAACTTATATTACATCTTTTACCTGGTCTTTTACCATGGATTTTTATATATATATTTAGAGTTATATTTTTTAGAATTGTATGCATTTGCATTAATTGTATAACTAATTGTATTAATGTATTAAGAGTTATGTAACATAAGAATTGTAATTTAATTTAACTCATTCATTAAAAGTTATTAACAAAGACAATTTTAAATAACTGGTGGCTCTTTTCCTGAGTGATTTTTCATTAACATTTATGAAAGTTATCAAATCGATAACAGTTTTTCCTGCATAAGCAACTTAAAAAAATTATTTTAGAATGAAAACTTTGTCATTACTTGAGTTAAGAAAGCATTTTAATTTGTCAAAAATTTTCCTCACTTTAAAATTTCTTAAGTGTATTGCCGTATTTTCAATAGGTTCAATTTTTAAAATGCAGCAAAGTACTTACATTTAAATCTTTTAAATATTTGCGACACAAAAACTGCAATTTAAAATCACAATTTTAAACAATAAAGTGATTCAATATATTTATTTTCATTAAATTAAGAACTTGTTTGTTGTTATTGTTTTTGTTGTTTGTTTTTTTTGCCTTTTCTTTTCTAAAGTTTTTGTTGTTTACAAAATACTGACATAAAAGTAGTGGGATTCTTTTTTGTAAACAATTGTAATTTAAAAAAATATATGAGCCATTTATTTTTAAAGTGGTATAAGTAATTTTGTTTTTAAACAGAGATTTTTAAAGGTTTGTGTTTTAACATAGACTGTTATATACCATTAACTTGCAAAACCTCTTTCCAAAATATCTCAATAATTTTCAACACAACTGGTTTAAAATTATTTCACAAATAAAGAGATAACATTACATTGTAATCATTGTTACCAACAGATTGATTTTTACCACTTTTATAATAAACGGCACATATATTTACATTATTTCAAACCCCTTGGGAGTTAGGATGTAAAATGTATATGTTCATTTTGTAGACAACAAAAACTTAGTTAAATTCATGTAGTTTTAATTAAATTACACTAAATTACACAAATTCAAAATTAAAATGTGCTTTAACTAAGCATCGTTATTCAAAATATTGAATACAAAAGCATAAGATTTAGTATACTTGCGCATATATTAATAAAACATTTGAGTTTTTTAACTAAACTTTAGAAAAAACAAAATTTGTTTTTTCTAAAATTTATTAAAATTAAAACATGTTTTTATTAACTTATGTTACATGAAAAAAATTTCTGTTTATAGATATGAGACTTTTTATCCCTCTTGTAATGTTCAGATATCGGGGTCTTGAGATGGCGAGTAATTTTGCCTATATAACAGCAGTTACATCCTGCACAGGATGTAACTCCTGTTATATAGGTGAAACTACTTGCCATCTCAAGATCCGGATATCTGAGTATTACAAGAGGGATAAAAAGTCTCATATCTATAAATATCTCCATGCTAATGAAAAATGTTTCATGCAATTAAATGATCAGTGTTTTTCTGTTTTAGATTAAGCATCCAACAAATTCGAGTTAAAACTTAAAGAAAGTATATTCATAGAATGGTTAAAACCTGGTATGAATAAACAAGTTAACCATGTACAAATGACACTTTCTGTTTAGCTACTATTTTTTATACGTATTGTGTATTCTTTTAACCTATTCTTTTGTTATTTCCTATTTCTTAGTATGACATGTTAAACTTTTTAATTGATTTTATTGTATTTTCATAATTATATTATTATTAGTTTGTACAAGAATAATTTTATTTTTTATTTTTTAAAACACCTTTATAGGTATTTTAACAAATTTTAAATATTTAATTTTAACTGAAGATGGCTAGTGTTAGTCGTGTTAGTCGAAACATGTATTTTTTTTTATTAATAAAATGGTTTTACAAATTAAAAAATTTGTTATGATAATATTTTTAAAAAATTGTCTAAAATATTTTAATTATTTATGCTAAGCAATTTTTAAATCACTTTGTTGATGCGTATTAAATATGGCTTCAACTATATCAATGGTTGCCTTTTATTACTTTTTACTTATTACTTATCTACTTGATTGAAGTTGTTATTTTATTATTATTTTATTCTTTTTTTCTGTTGTTAATTAAAAACTTATTCTTCAAAACTTTTTTTTATAATTTCTTTTTTAAAAAATACCTAAATTTTTGCCATAAGTTGTGAAGTCATTGCATTGAATGAACATTAACCCATCAAATCAGGTCAGGTTATTCTGCTACTGATAACATGTAACCCAGTACAACCTGCTTTATATTATATAAGTTATTATTTAAAATAAGTAATAACTTATATAATATACTTTTAAATACCTTTTAAATATCTATATGAATTCAGATTTCACTGTATTTAGATAATAATAAACTAATATTTAAAATTTCAAAGTTCTTTACTTTTCTTGAATAATAAATCAATTGTTTCATCTAATTTTTTAATCTTTTCCTTCTTTTTTTTCCTCTCTTCAAAAATAAATTTTGCTTCAATAGCATAAGTATGAGCTTTTTCAGCATCATTTGCAGCTTTCACAAGAATTGCTTCTGAATCACTTTTTAGTGTTTGTTTTTTTCCTTTTTCCAGAATAACCTTTTTAGATTGTAAGTCCTTTATGTCTATAGCAAGTAAGTTTGCTCTTGAGCATCTGTAAGCTCAGTTTCTTTTCGAGCAGCCATTTCAATCCTTTGTTGACTTCATGATTTTTTGACAGATTCTCTCAGTTCCTTAGAGATAGTTATAGATTCCAGGTTTAAGTCAAGAGCTTTCATATGGTCATACACAATTCTCTGGCTTATTAATGATTTATTCATTAAATTAGGTTGTAACATATTCTTGTTAATGTTAAACCCTCTTTCAACTGCTGCTTGAACATGAAAAAGAGTCAACACCATATTGATTAATTTGGATAGTGCTGGATAATCATCTAAACCACCAACTTTAGAAAAAAGAATTCATCCAATCTACTATCTATTTTGTTGAAATTTATGAAAAGCTTCCTGTTTTTAGAGACATTCTTTTCTAAATATCTCTTGAATTGGTATTTACCTCATCCCTACCTTTTGGGGTAACCTAAAGCAATTGAATCAAGTTATCAACCAAATCACTTATCCTTTCCTTTGCCATTTTTTCATTTCACATTATTTCTGGGTCAAAACATTTTACATTTCGCACAATGGCATATTTTAAAGGCGATTTTTCCACAAACTTACATATCAACGACTGTAGAAAACATATGCAAGTGTAGTTGAAAGCATAAATATCTTTTGGAGTGATTTCATCATTTGTTTTTTTATTTTTTATAATAATGCTGGCACCACATCCAATATCTGGCCTTTTTTAAATAGTTTTTTTCTTTAGTAAAATCCAATTTGCAGAGGCTATTTGCAGTTTTACATTGATCTAAAATATTAGCTATAATGAACTTTGACATTATGCCTTTTAATAGTCGATAAAGGTCATCATATAAAAATGGCATCATTGGTTTAGCATATTGATATATCGTTAAAAAAGATTGCATAATATGGGCTATATGAGCAAAGAAATATAATTTTTCTAAAATTAGAGGATCCTTAGTAGCAGATAAAAAATTTGGTAGCTCATGCACAAAGGTTACTTACTCTTTGGTAGAGATTCCCAAAACCTACATATTTTACAAATGCTCTTCCAAATATTAACAGCTCTTATAGCCCCCTTTTCATCATCAACCCATCGAGTACCACAAAAAGGAAGAGGAAATTGATTACTTTCAGTCACAACAGTAAAGTTTTCTCGTCTGGCATGAGAATCATGGAGAAGTTAATAAAGAGCTCTGAAAATCTTTTTAATACCCCAGTCTATTTTGTTTTCCCCAGTTTTGAATAATAGATGAATCAAATAAAGACCACAAGATCCAGTTGAAATTAGTTTGTTAATGTCATTTTTGGAACGATAGTTTTGCAACTCAGAGTAGAAGGCTCAATTTGCATTTGGGAAATCTATAGATACTTGAATAAGTTTCGTTTTATTCAAAGATTTCAAACCCAATAAAAAATTATGCAAAAGATCTCTACTTCAACAATGTCCAATAAAAGTTGAGTTTAGGTAATGAGTAAAAACTTGATACATAATCAATAATTAACAACAAGATGGATCTTATTGTTAATTATTGAGATAGTGTTTTAAACACAATCCCGATAATTAACAACAAGATCCATCTTGAAACATCGAAAGAAACAGTATAAAAGTCTGACTTATCTATACCTCTAATAAGAACTGATTGAAAATGAGGAGCTATTCCAAAATCTATATAATATGAGTATTTGTCTTTTAAAAGAGAGAACTTTTCAGCTATAGCACTCTCAGGAAACTTTGATTTAAACAAAATCGAAAATCCATCACTAGAACAAAGAAAATGATGACAAAACCTTATACATGTTATACATTAAAAAATATACATGTTGTAACAATCAAAGTGGTTGTTACAACATGTATATTTTTTAATGTATAACACGTATAAGGTTTTTTACCAAAGTGGTTGTTACAACACGTATATTTTTTGACACATTGGTAAATGGTATGTGTCGTTTTTGACTCTTTCCGTGATTTTCTTCATGATGGCCCTTGGGTAGAAACCTTTTGTCTTAATGCTGACAAATGTTCTTCTTAAATATCTTATTGAATTCAGGCTGGCATGGAGACTTTTATTCCCTCTCGACGATTCCAAGTCAAGCCTTTTCTTCATGGTTTTCCTCACATTGTGCTGCTGCAATTTCTAATCGAAACCATTCCTTCCATATCTATCAGCAAAACAATTCCAGAAAACAGATGTCTGTTTACTATTGGTAGAAACCATTGTAAAAAGGTTTTGTCTAACCCCAAAAGCTTGCTATTCTCAGGTCATGAAATGAAATACCATTATAATAATTTCAAGCAAAACTAACCCCAGAAAAGGTGATCTAAAAGAGGTTGTGCTTTATCACCTTGAATCTTGATTGGTCTATATAAATATATTCTATAAATAATTAACTTTAATCCAAAACTTTAAGAAGTAAAAAAATAAGACTGAAAAAATTTATTAATAAAACAACAATAATTCAATTGAATTATTCACTTTAATGTGCATTATATACATATATATATATATATATATATATATATATATATATATATATATATATATATATATATATATATATATATATATATATATATATTAACACCAAAGGAACATGTTTATTATACTTAACACCAAAGGAACATGTTTATTATATTGCCATTAATAATTTAGCCCATATAGGGTGTTTGATGCACCCTAATATATATATATATATATATATATATATTATATATATATATATATATATATATATATATATATATATATATATATATATATATATATATATATATATATATATATATATATATATATATATAGATATATATATATATATATATAGATATGTATATATATATATATATATATATATATATATATATATATATATATATATGTATGTATATATACATATATATATATATATATATATATATATATATATATATATATATATATATATATATATATATATATATAGATATATATATATATATATATATATATATATATATATATATATATATATAGATATGTATATATATATATATATATATGTATGTATATATACATATATATATATATATATATATATATATATATATATGTATATATACGTACATATATATATATATATATATATATATATATATATATATATATATATATATATATACATATCTATATATACATATACATATATATATATATATATATATATATATATATATATATATATATATATATATATATATATATATATATATATATATATATATTAGGGTGCATCAAACACCCTATATGGGCTAAATTATTCATGGCAATATAATAAACATGTTCCTTTGGTGTTAAGTAGTTACTGTGTGAAATATTATAAAAATATAAATATATTATAAAATATAATTAATAGGGTCCACATGAAGCACAAAATATAGCTTACTACGGCATTATTACAATATTATTGCAAATTTGTGTCTAACTTAGCATGAATGAAGAGTTTTATAATTCATATCTTCTTACTTACTGTAGAATGTTTCAAACTCTATTTGTGTTTTCAGGAGTTAGCAACCACTGTACCAATAGCATGACACAACCTGCTGTGAAGTTTACGCTAAAAAAGAATTGTCAGAAAAGTTCAGTGTTTGGAATAGGACCCCGTATTACAGAAGCAGAGGCAGAGATTACCGATCAACAAACAAGCTAGCCTGTTTATAAAGCGATTGAAACGTGACAGTGCAAAAATTGTGTTAAAGCAGGTCATTCCTTTCTTCAAGAAAGCAAATATTCCAATAATAACAGAAAAGAAGGCCTGTGAAAAAATCATTGCACTGTCTGAAAAGAATGCAAAACTTTGTGAACTTCCTCTAGATCATTGTTCATCATTGTCAGCATTGCAAAAACAAGAAGAAAGGACACTAAGGGCAGAAGAAGCAGCTACTGCTACAGTATCTGCTATTTGTACAGTAGAGCTCTCTAGCAACAGCAGTGAGGAAAGTAGTGATGAAAGTAAATGTGATATCGATAGTCCTTTCAAGACTTCTGAAAAGAAACTGGTAAAAATACACCATCAAACAACTCACACTAGAATGGCAGCTCATATACCGTATTACATTCTCAAATCTCCAAGAATTTTGGCTTTGGCAACAAGAATGAAAATTTCTCTTGCACAACAGTCTGCACTCACTGAGGCCATTATTGAAGAATCAGACCGTGCATTGCTCTGGTCTGCATGCCGTCATTACGTTGGAGAAGTTATTTTAACGGATGTTTTTAACAACTTGCACATTGAAGCATCAAAACCACCAGAAGTTACTGTATTTAGCACATTTAAGAAGCATTTTGAGACCTTTCTCAAATGATTCACAAACTGTTTCTCAGATTACTATGTGGAAGAAAAGTGCAGAAGCAGCTGCTGAATCTTCTATAGAACATCAGCGAGAAGACTATAAAGAATTCAGTGAATTATGTTTGCTGAACCTTAATCCAGAAAACAGACAGTTTCACTTTCATCGACCAGGTGCAGCCCACAAAGCACGGTGGATGTCCAAAATATTGTACTCCATCAAAATGGTCCTTCTTGAAGAGCAGATCCGTTTGTTGCCAGCAGGAACAATTACCACTGCTGCACAGCAGACGAAGTTACGCAGCTTCGTCACCTTTGTGTGTCTGATGTACAGTGCCTGGTGGGCAATGTGTAGTTGACGCCCCCATGGCATGATCTCTGCCTTTATCAGGACCTTCTGAAGTACACAACAGTGAGTTCTAAAATATCTGAAAGCGCTATAAAAGCACTGAAGCATCATCTGTGATACCTATATTCTGAAATGGTGCCCCTTGCTCTATTCAGTGACATTGTTTCAAAGTCTGAATTGCAGTACTTAGCTGAGAAGCTTCTAGCAGCGAAGCCTAGTGATCAAATGGCTCTGCCGCATGATTGCTATGGAACTGGCTTCAGAAAACACAAGTTCCGACTGAAATCACTGCCACAACAAGACTTGGAGATTTGGTTACTGCAGATTCATGGTACATTTTCAGCCTTTTAGAGATTAACGAAGATTTTCTTAACAATAATGTTGAAAACTGGCCAGTTCACTCTTCGTTTCTGTCATCAAAGATGAAGAAAATTTCTGTAAATGTTACCAGAGACAGTGCGGAACATGGCATAAAACTAAGTGCAGACTTTCTAGATGCAACCAAAACCGAAGTGAATTATCAGAATATTCTGCAAGTTGTTGAGGCTGACAGAAAGAAAGTTCCAAGTCTGCGCAGCCGAAATGGAACACAGGAATCATAGGGCTGTAACTGGAGTAAATAGTTAAAAAATTTGTTGGGGGTTTGATGCACCCTAATATATATACAACCTTCGAAAAAATTAGGAAAAATTAGTTCGGCAATAATTTGCTGACCTCAATCTTTTAGAGGTCAGCATCAGGTCAGCAAAAAGTACTTGATACAAAGGTCTTACCATAAAACATAGAAACAAGGTTGGCAATTTTTTGCCAATCTCAAACTCTTTCAGGTCAGCAGTTAGGTCAGCATTGCTGAATGCCGACCCTAATTCCGATACTTGTCTGACCTTAATTCCGATATGTATGTGTGTATATATATATACACACACACAACCCTAATTCCGGGTTGTGTGTGTGTGTGTGTATATATATATATATATATATATATATATATATATATATATATATATATATATATATATATATATATATATATACATATATAACATAATAAATAAATAAGAAAAACAACACAAACCAATAAAAAAAGATCATTTTTTTCTTTGTAGATAATCTTTCAAAAATAAATAAAGAAATGATAGACTGATTGATTGATGATGATAATGATGATGATGATGATGATGATGATGATGATGATGATGATGATGATGATGATGATAATGATGATGATGATGATGATGATGATGATGTGATGATGATGATGATGATGATGATGATGATGATGATGATGATGATGATGATGATGATGATGATGATGATGATGATGATGATGATGATGATGATGATGACAAGATGATGAAATGAATAATGATTCTTAATAATGTATCCAAAATAAAAAACTAACCAGAACATGTTTCAGAAGCTAGCTGATCAATTAGAGCTGTACCATGATTCTTATAACCAACTGGCCACCTGTATATAGTAATACCTGTATGAGTTGATCCAGCATCAAATACAACTCCATACTAAATTTTTATGCAAAATACTTTGATATAAACATATATAATGCTTGATTCTAAGTGTTTTAGGTTGAATTTCAAAAGACATGAGGCTTTTCTCCAGATTCTATTAATATGTATATGTACAAGCTAGAATGTTTTTTTTTTTTTTTTGTTATTCACCTCCTCAAGGCCGAGAAGGCCACTACAGGTGAGGAGGCTACTTAATAGTGGTTATAACCCTCTCTCAACTCTATAACTCCGAAACACGAACCTTGAGGAACAAGGCCGCTGCGCGAAGAAACAAGTTGAGCGCGGTACTACCAGGGACGTGGTGGGGATCGAAATGTGTTAAAAATAAAATCCTAAGCTTTCCTTCTTAATAGAAACTTGATATTTTCCTAAACATAGAAAATAGTGTTTAAAAAAAATATCATTTTTATTACTTTAGCTATCTCTTATTATAAAAATCATAAAAACCCACACAACATTGTCTTTACTTCAAAATGTGGTTAACTTAATATATAATATCTTTAACAGTTTCACTAATAAAGGTCTTAAAAATTGATGACTCGTTTAGGAATATTAACTATTAAAATTTGTATAATTTTTAAAATTTGTATAAAACTTTTTAACTTTTTATAACTTTTTTACTCTATTAACATTTATATTTATTAATAATAAAAGTAGATATTATTTTAAAAATCTACCCAAGATAAATACTACATTTCAAATGGCTCATTTTTCAAGGAAAAAAAATCATAATGAATCCAGAGATTCAGTTTGTTTTTGTTGCTGAAACAAAATGGACAACTACTCTCTTCGAAGTAGGCCATCGTATGTAACACTATTTGAGACTATGTACATGAAGGATTTTTTGCCATTGCAAAAATGCTCTCTATGCCAAAATAATTATTATATTTTATAAATATTTTATAAATTTATTATATATTTTATAAATTTATTAAATATTTTATAAATTTATTAAATTTTTTTAAAAATATTTTATTAAAAATACAAATAATCTTGTTCACAGCAAGGAAAGCCTATTAAAATGATTGAAAAGGTTGGGAAAAGTGGAAGAGAGTTACTTATAATGATTGGAAGAGTTGCTCTAACTGACAATCAATGCTTATGTTCAATTTGTTGTATGGTATCAGACAAGCACAGCCACAAGATTTTGAATCTAAGAGATATATACTTGAGTCAAATAAAAATTTCTTCATTGAAAGATTAAACTTATTCAGCACAGATTGTTTTCAACTAGTTGGAAAGGGCACCCATGCACCTAAACATCTACTGTTCAAAATGCTAAGAATCTTATTCTTTTCAAGGATAAAAAGATGTCAGGGCAAATTAACTATTCTAAAGTTTCTAATTAAGGCTGAAAATTCATTACAATTATCCAGTTTTTTATTTATTTGTTTATTTATAATGATTTGCCGCAATATTTTATTTTAATTTTAGGAGGACCATTGTTGTATGCAGTACTTAAACCTAAAACCTAAACTCCAAACAAATAAAGTCTCTACTGATACATTATTTGATATCAAGAAAAATCATGATCTGCCTGAAAATGTTGTTTGTGATATTTTTAGGGATTTACAAAAAGATCTTGGTCCTCTAGGTGTTTTAATATTTTATAATATGTTTTAAATGGCAGCATTTTAGTTTATTTATTTTCAAAAATTAAGAAAAATTGCCAATAAACGGTAGGAATAGATCATATTATTAAACTATGATGTTCATTTTACCTAAAAAAACATATTTATCTAAAATCTTATTTAAATTTGGACAAGCGAATAGAATTTTAGGAAGATTTTATTTAAAAAAAAAGAATCTTCTGTCTGGATTTTTTTGCTATAAACATTTATAATTTATGAAACCACAAAATGTATTATTCTATTTTTTTTTCGTCTTTTCATAACTCACAGACCTGATCATTTAACGGAAATATGTCGTAGTCAACAAAATATCATACAGACGCAATAATATTTTAAAATTGCCTTAACTACACCGAGAAACACCACGGACTGAAGCTTATAAAAGTGGCTTTCACATACAGCTCTATGAGAATTTAAACTAATTAAACACATGCATGTTTTAACTAATTTACACAATATATATGATCTTATTATTTAACTTAATAAAATTCTTTTAAATTTTATTTTATGCTTTGAAATCTGTATAGAACAGACCCAAAAAAATAACTCTAGTAGCACGTTAGCCATAAAGTTATCAAACCATTAAAGGTATTATTATATATTAAATTAACTAAATTTTGAAGACAAAAACAATGGATGGCCATGTGGGTTTATGATATTTGTAATAAGAGATAGCTAAAATGATAAAGATGATATAGTTTTTAACACTATTTTGTTGATTTCGGAAAATATAAATTTTGTTTTAAGAAGGAACACTAAGGATTTTATTTTCAACACATTCCAGCTCGTATTAATGTGTATTAATAGAATCTGAAGAACAACCTCTTGTTTTTTAAAATTCAACCTAAAACCCTTAGAATCAAGCAGTGAATATAGCATTTAATAAAAAACCAACTAGGTTAAGTGCCAAACCAACAAGAAAAAAAAATATTGCCACTAAATTTGCACCATAGTTTACCATGCTATTTCAGAATTCAATGTTTTTTAGTATATAAGCAAACATTCAGGCAAAAAAAACTTCACTCAAAAGTTAAGAATTAGGAAATTTGTCATAAACAAACATATTTGATAGGATGTCCCAAAAAACAACAATATTTTTAAATGCATATACTATACTACCTAAATGCATTTTTTATATTAAAATAACACTGAATTAAAATTTTTTTTTAATAAAAATTATTTTTAGAGGTCTCCGAGACCCTTGAAAATTTAACAAGTCTAATAATTTCAAAAAAAAGTTTTTCAAAAGTTTATCATGTTGGGTCTCAAATAAAGCGAAAATGTATGAATATTTTAAAAACACCAACTACATTAAATAAAAATTAATATATCTGATTCTAACACATAAAAAACGAGGTTTATTAACTAAAAATAAAAAAGTGCATTTTTACCAATTTATTGACTATAACTTTTTGACTAAAATTATCATTTTTAAAATTTTCATATAAATTTGTTTTATCTGAGACCAAACATGATAAAGTTTTGAAAAACAATTAAAAAAATTAAGGATTGCAAAGAGTTGAAGTATAGGTCCTATTCACTTAAGCCAAGAAGATTTCCTCAATAAGTCATCTAAAGAAGTTAGAGGTAAAGCAAATGACATGGATATATTTATAAGAAAAAATAAAGAAAAAATGTTAAATTTCAACTGCAATCCGAAAACTAATAACACTAATAATTTACTCACATTAAGCAACCCAATAAGGCTGCAAGCAACCATTATTTAGGTTAGAAAATACTAGAAAACAAAAAATATTTTTATAGAACAAGAAAACAGTTAAAAAAAGACTTAAAAAACTGTAAAATTTATATTGGAAGTAAGGAAAACATAAAGAAAAAGGAGAAATCCAAATCATTGATGCGCGAGGAAAAAAAGATGAATAAAATTAGCAAGGATCAAAGACAAGTTTCATATCAAATTAGTCTGATATGCAAAGTCTAATGAATTTTGCAAGAGGTAAGGAGCAACAGATTTTTTTTATTATTAATTCTGATTCACTCCCAACAAGACTGCAAGCAACCACTATTAAGTCACTATAAAGCATAGTGTTAAACAGCAAGAAAATAATTGACAGAAGACTTAAAAAGTTATAGGTTGTATGAGTCAGGAAAACATGAAGAAGGGAGAGAGTTCCAAAGGATTGAAGTGCAGGAAAAAAACTAGACTAATAAAAGGTTTTAGAGCATACTGGGACAAATAAATAAAAGAATGAGACTTTGCTGAATGACAAGTCAAAAGAGAATGAGTTTGGGTTGATGGAACTAGAGATAATAGCTCCTTTGAGCAGTGACTATGATAGTATTTGTAGAAAAGAGAAAGAGATGCAACTTGGGAGATGAGAGAGTGGGTGAGTGGCTCATGTTTTGCAGACAGAGCAGGTACAACTATGTTTACAATGCATTTTTTAACCTTGTCATTCATAAAAACAGCTTAAGTATGAAAACAATATTCCATACAGGGAGGTATAAGGATTTGTAGAGATAGATGATGAAATCAGAAGTAAGATAATAGCAAGCATAATAAAAAAAAGCAACTTTAGCAAATGCTAACCTAGCAATTAGTTGTATATATGGTTTCCAAGAAAGGTCAATAGTGAGTGACAATTCAAGAAGACATAAAGAAGAGATCTCAATGAGAGGACATCAATATAGGAATGTCAGCAGTATAGCGACAGTTGTTTGCAGCAAATAACTGTCGCTATACTGCTGAGATTTTTTGGAGTTTAAATTCGCAATCCATAGCAAGCCTCAATTATGTAATAGAAGTGAGATCAGATTCAAGATAGACTGCCTATTTTAAGTGATTCAAAATAGAAGACTTTTTGTCAAGACATTAGTATAAAGTAGATTCATCAACAAAAAGAGTAAATTTAGATGTAAGGTTGTCAGGAAGACCATTAATATAGATAAGAAACCAGGATAGAACCCTGAGATACACCAGAAGTCATTGAAAATAAAGAAAAAAGTTATCCTTTGAGAATGACTTAAATAAAGCAGTTAGAGAAAAATGATTTGATAATCTCAAAAAGTTTCCCAGATACACCATATGAAGCAAGCTTATGGAGAAGACTGCATGCTAAACTTTATCAAAAGCTTTAGATATGTAAAATACTGTGAACTGTACAATGTATTATAAATACATCTATATCAGTCTAATAGATGCAGAAGGGGTGCGAGGCTAGTCAACAGATAGAATATGTTTACCATTTAAGTCTTTGCTTAGGAGGCCTTCTATAAGACAGCAACTGAATGCATTTAACATCTGCCCAAGAGTACTTTTATTAAGACACCATCTCTAGTGTTTACTCAACCAAGAGCCCCAAGGAAGGGGTGTTTTAAGTTGAAGTTGGCTTCTCCTAGCCTTTGCTTAAAAAAGCATATCCTACAAGACAGCAGGACATGAAGCAGGTTGCACTGGGTTACATGTTACCAGTAGCAGGATAACCTGACAGAAACAAAAGATAAATTGAAACAATTATGGTCTTGAAAATTTTAATATTTAATATTTTCAGTTGCTTTAGTCATGATTTAAGTTATAAGAGAGTTTGACTCAATTATAGATAGATAGCATAGCACACCAATAAAGCGCAAGCAAAAATCTATGAGTAGAGTTATAAAGTTGCAGCATTTATCATCCTAGGCAAGAAGTAGTGTAACGTATTTACACCAGCCTAATAGATAAAGAGGAGCAATGCTGGTTAATAGAACTGTCTGTTTACATTTAATGTCTTTGCCTAGGACACCAGCTACAAGACAATAGCCATATGCAATTAACATCTGCTCAAGATGACTAATTTTATTGAGATAATATCACTAGTCTTTACTTAACCAAGAGCTCCAAGGTATGCAGTGCTGGATTAATGGGGGGGGGGGGATCTTAGGGGACTATAGCCCTGAGCCATACAGTTTTAGGGTCCTAATTAAAAATAAAATATTTTTTAGAAAAAACTCTGGAAAAAATTTAACAAAATCTTTGATTGAAGACATGGAATAGGACCTCCTGTTTAAATTAGCCCAAGGCCTCAAAAAGTCTTAATCCGCACAGTAGGCAGGGGTAGTTCAAGTCACAGTTAGCTTTTCCTAGCCTTAACATAAATAAGCAAACCCTAAAATACAGCAAGACATGGGGTAAGTTGTACTAGATTATATGTTACAGGGTGATCATGATGATCTTGAACCTGAGCTGACCTGATTGGACTAGTTAAAGAGAATAATGTTAAAGATAAAGACTTTCTAGTAAGATTCAAACTTTCATATTACTCCTTAAGGTCATATTATTAGTACATATTATGTGTTCTAAGTTTCATTAACAAACTTATTGTTAAAAATATTGCAACAATTGTTACAAGAATCAATTAGATTGAGCAGTGAAGCTCACTCCACTTTCATGGTTTATTTTTGTGTTTATTTTTATAAATCTTTGAATGAAAATAAACTCAATTTTTTTGAATATACAAAAACCCTACTTGTATTTTTTTATTTTTGTAACATACAAAGCTATAGAAAAAAAAATTCATCCATATTGAACTAATATTACTTAAGTTTAAGCTTAATGTGTGCTTAACAAATGAATGGCTCTGAAAAAATTGGTCAAGATACAAATTGGGATTGAGAATTGATATCTCTTAAACTGTAAGGAATCTAAAATTTGACATTTTTGTACCAAAAACATTAAAGTCTGCAGTAGTATGATGTTAAACATAAGTTTAATTAACCTGAAATGATGCAGCCTTCATTGTACTTTAATAGATTCCATTAAACCATAAAATATATATAACATACATAAAAAGGATTTGACAAAATTTAAAGGAAAAATTTTCGGGTTTAATGAGATATAGTTTTGCTACACCAATGTTAAATGAAATTATTGCACAAATTTATAATAAATAAAAACAAACACTTACATGATAGCTACTCTGAAGAACCTTTTGTTCAAGTACAAAGCATGTGATTGTTAACCCTGTAATACCAATAAGCAGTAAAAAAATTGCAAAAACACCAATCCAACAGCTACGATTACAATTACAGGTTTGAGACTCTTCTATAAAAAATAATTTTGTAACTAGCTACACTTAATTCTTTATAAAACTGAGATAAAAATTAGTAGATACGCTTTTATGTTCTTTCACGTTCTAACAAATAGAACATGAAAAAAAATCCTAAAATATACCTAAACAAACTATTTAGGTATAACTTAATAAAAAGCATTACAATTAATAAGTTTACATATACTTAAGTAACCTATATAATGAATTAAACAGCTACAAACAGGAATGATATAAACTAACGGAATCATCCTTATTTGCCAAAAAATTTGCCTTATAAAAATACTTAAATAAGATAATTTAAACAGCTTTCTAGTAAATTTAATTTTTGAAAATTTATATGCTGAAAATATTGTATGCTGACCTGGAGGCAAATTAGATGTAGGAAAATTTTCCGCCTTCATTTGGAAATAACTTATAAAGAATTCTATTTATTCATCTATAAATGACTGAAACTAGCAGAACTTTCTCTGCTTCTACATCTCATTCTGCATGTAAAAAAAAAAATTGCACAAGGAAAATCAAATATTATTTTTGAGAGGAAATTAAAAAAAAACAGGTTGCCGACATTTCGTAACTAGAAGTTTACGGCAAGTCGTAAAATTAAACTGCCTCGGCAGCTTAAATAGTTTTAGAAGTTAATTAAAACTTTGTTTAAAGAAGTTTTATAATATATTATAAATTATGAATTGAATAATTATGTAACTTACATTGCAAAACTGTAAAGATAATAGTTTAAGATGCTTCACAAAAATAAAGGCATTGTTATGTGAAATACTAAGTGTAGTTAAGGTGCTTTTCAAGAAGTTGCCGTCAATCAAGATTTAAGTTTAAACAACCATGATATTTTGGTAAAATATCTGCAGTCGAGTCATTTTAGGTTATTACCCGGAAAAAATTCTACATAAGCTGAAATTTGGCACATACTCTTGTAATATCATATAGTAACACCAAAAAAAAACTTCGTTGTTAGCCTTTGTGGAAAACGAGTAAATGACATTTTTCCATAATGCCCAATTTTATTTTATGTTTTAACGTCAGAAAATAGGTTTATGCTAATCTCAAATTAGTTAAAGACGACTTTGATTTTAAATTTTTATGAATTTAAAATAGTGAAATAACAATTCAAAATTAAAACTACAATTACAAAATATCAAAATATAAAATAAAAATTACTAGTAAAACATCATTGATAACTCATAGAAAGGAGGTATGATTTCCGGAAAAAATGTTCAGAAAATCAACAATTTGAATAAAACGTTTAAATCTAAAAGTGGTTCGAATATTTTTAAAAGTTTGTGTTCGTTTATTTATTTTTTTTTAAGCAAAAAAAATAGAATAGAAAACAACACTATGTTCACGGAATAAAAGTAAAAACCAAAAAACGCGTAAGGTGGTTAAGATAATATTTTAATTTAAAAAATTCCAATATTGACACTTTCATTTTGATTGATTGTTTATTCTGTTCTTTAGAAGTTTAATAGAAGCATTTGTAATATTGTATGGCGAAAATCATGATACCTTCAGTTCTCATAAGTAATAAATCATTCCATTCAATGTTATCAGTAAAAAATAAACTAACTTATCAAACGCAGTGTTATGCTAATGTATTTAATTGCATGATTTAAATTAAAACTGAAAATCATGATTTTTTTTAGATACAAGAAATATCTTGAAATGGCATGCAAGGGATTAATTGAACCAGATAAGTCGTCACCATCGGAGCGAACAGCTTATTACCATGGATTACGAGTGCATTTACAAGGAAGCTATTATATTAATTTAACTCGCTCTAGGCTAGGGATGGCTCTTTTCTTTATTTTTTTTTTTTTACTTACACGAGTAAGTTAATTTTAATCAAAAAGTAAATTACATAAGTAATTTTAAACTTTTTATGTAAATTTACATTTCCGTATATGCAATTAATTTTTTTGAAACAACTTTTACTTTATAATGTAAGTTTTTTTACTTTCAAAAGTAAGTTATGTAAAAGAAGATTGCATCTAAAAGTAATTTACTTTTACATGTAAATTTCACATGTAAAAGTAAGTCACATGAAAAAGCTGTTTACTTTTGCATTTAAAAGTTAATTACTTTTGAAAATTACATTACACGATATAAAAATTCCTCAAACTGTAATTTACATTTACCTATAAAAGAAACTGATGAAAAAAAAAATTATATTTAAAAGTAACTTGCATATGAAAGTAAATTACATAAAAGTAATATGTTACCAAATGTAAATTAAATTTACAAATAAAATAATATTTTTCAAGTAGGAATTTTTTATTTTAAAAGTAATAACAAATCTTTATTAAAAATAAAGTTTATAAAATAAAACTTAAATTACTTAAGCTTACATTTTATATTATTCGTAAAGTAAATTAAAAGTAATTTATATAAAGTAAATAAATAAATTTACTTATATTTTACAATAACTTTGACAGGATCTAGTACAAAAGTAATGCAAAAAAGTAAATCTTTAAGTCACTAACATTTAGTTTGCTGCAGCACTTGATTTGCGCGGTTTTAGGTATTTCTTCCCTGTAAAGTTTGAAAATATCAATTATAGGTTTCTGCCCATGATTAAAACCCTCTCTAGTTCCAGTCCATGATAGTTTTAGCTATAATAACCATTCTCTGAATCAAACCGTGTCAAAAATATTCACTCTCTGGCCAACCATTTGAAAGGTCTGGAATTTAGACAGAGCTGAAACAAAGCAGTTAGCAGAAGGCGCATATACCCATGGGAGGCTCAGGAAAGGTAGTTTATTTGAAAGGAAAATAATTGGCATAATTTTTAGTTCTTTTTTACAAGTTTTTTGCGTAAATGTAGTTATTATTTAAAAACTAAGGAGAGAAAGTTTAAACCTGCCCTGAATTATGGGGGCTATAACTATATTTTTGCCACTTTGATATAAAGAAAGTCCACCTGCTCAAGAATATCCTTTGACTATAAAAGTTTTGGTTTAAACAACTACGTTACTTTTATATGGGCATGAAAAATTAAGAACTTTTCACGCAAATATCTTTATCTGCGTGTTGTGTCAGTGGTCTAGCTACCGCAAGGCCAGTATAAGCAAAACTTACGGTCCCACAAGAAACTGAACCTAGAGCTGCAAGGTTTAGGAGCCCTAATATATATTTAAAGAGTTTTTTTTTTAGAAAAGTTATTTTTTCAGAGAAACAGAAATTGGGCACCTTGGCCACGTATGTCTACTGATCAAAAATATTTTGCTACCCCACTGTGTAATGTACGTATAACCTGAGCTGTAGCTAAGCAATGATTTATACGTAGATTAAGAAATAAAACTTGTGGTGATTGGAGCCTGGAAAAAAAAACCCTAAAACATTTATCATTTCTACCCCAAATGTGAGGGCAACATATGAGTAAATTTTATTTTTTATTAACTAACACTAAATTTAAGTCGACAGGTTTTAAAATTCAAAATTCAAAGATATATAAAGTTTACACCCAAACCGAATAAGGTGGTTGTTTCAACACTTTCCTAAATATTCTAATGTGATATAAACAATATACTTATATAATAGCATACTTAAGTTTGGCATTTAAGTATGTTTTATTTACCAAAAGTATATTTATTAACCAAAACCATTGGTTTTTCATAACTATATTAATAATAGACCGGGTGAATAAAAAAAAGCAATTGCTATAACTCAGTAATTGGTCAGTTTTACGTAAATAAAAACTTCAGCAGTTTTGCACAAATTTTTATTCACGTAAAGTTAAGCAATTAAAATTGCTTTACGTGAATAAAAACTTAAGCAAAATTGCTGAAGTTTTTATTCACGTAAAGCTGACCAATTACTGAGTTAAAGCAATTGCTTTTTTTTATTCACCCTAAGTCGTGTTATAAAATTAGCTTTATCCAATTATTTTATTAGTTATGAAAAATAAATAAGTTCAAACTACAAAAAAGTAAATACTCTCTTTAAAAACGTTTTCTTTGCCGTTAGTACATGTTACCTGAGTTAAGTGTTTGGTGCCTGGTCGGTAGGAATTACTGTACAGTGCTTTACACCTAGGCAGCAAGCACTGTACAGTGTTTGCTACCTACCGGTTCGGCTTACTTTACAGTGAACGCTACCGTTAAGTCAATCCTGCCTACTACACCGGCATGAAACCTCATTAACTTTATCCTGGTGTTATTAATATAACCTTTTTCAATCCGTTGCAGCAAAGTCGTAATCCAAGTATTTTGAATGAAAAAGGCTGTTTTTAGACACCAAACAGAGATTTTCTTTTTAAAATGAAAATCTGAACGTTTTGACACATAACATTTACACTTAGCTTTACGAAAATGGTGCGCAGTATCTTTTTTAATAAAGTACTTCTTGTCATTCAAGTTTACTAAATCTTTATATGTATACATAAGCATATACTTTTTTAATGTAAAAAGTATATGATCGTTTAACAAATAAATTTTATTTCAGGACGAAAAGAAGTTATTCTCATAAAATCAATGCAAAAGAAAACAAACGCAAAAAATAGGATAAAATTGTGAAAAATAAATAAATACTAATATAAAAGATATGAAATATTATATTGAATAAAAAATTTCAAAAACAATGTTACATAAGATATTGGGTAATATATTCGACGTCCTGAGGTTGTCCGTTTGACGTCAAAAAGACGTCTGTAGGGTATTCTTGGAATGACGCACGCCCACTGGGTTGGATGTTTTTGACGCTAGATTCCATTTGGTTTTTCCATGCAAATTAGTGACTTTTCAAAAACTTTAAAAAAATTTCCAATTCCTAATTAACTATGACCTTAATGGGCCATCCATAAAGTACGTACGCAGTAAAATCACTGATTTAGGACCCCCTCCCCCTTGTGCGAACCTGTACGCTTTCGAAGATATTTCAAAATATTAAAAACAAAAAAAAACATTTAATTTATTTGATTTTTCTCCGTAATTAATTAAAACTTAAACTGTTACTTAATATACTTATTTAAAACTTAAAATGTTACAACGCCTTTTAACATTTTAAACACGTACGTACTTTATGAATGGCCCCTAAGACCATTGTATATGTGATTCTTTTATTAACAGTAAACTCTTTAAGTTTTGTTTTTGGTGAAGTAATTGAATACTAATAAGTATAGGAATTATTTGACATAATTAGAAATTAGACATAATGAAAGTTGTTTTTACATAGTTTTCTATAAGTTGTATTGATAGTGATTGGCAAGATAGACAAAAAAATTTCAAATATTATTTTAAAGATAATAAAATCAAGTTATCTATATCCATAATTAAGATCATACTTTATGCAATAGTTTATTTTAAACATTGGCGTAAACTGAAATTTTAATTCCAGATACAAAAATTTGTAAATGTTTTGTCTTTATAGCAAAGATAATAATTTATATGTATAAAAATAAGTTAAACAAGCACAAAAATTAAAAACAGTTATTAAAATTATTTATGACAAAACTTTAATTTTAAGTTTACTAACAAAAAACTATGAACTAGAAATTAAATTATTTATTACAAATCTTTCTTTTTAAGTTTACTAACAAAAAATTATAAACTAGAAACTAAATTATTACGGAAACTGTTTCATAATAGATTATTCTGCAAACTTACTTATTGAAGTTGCAAATCTTGACTTGGCACATCTGACTAGTGTCTCCTTAACAGTGATATTAAAAAATTTAATCATAAAACCCACAGAAAGTTTACTAAAATACAAAAAAATCTATTATCACAGGTCTTAGAAGGCATGTCAAAATACCTTTTATTTTATAAATAGATTTAGTACTAATATGTCAGATTTGTGACGTAAGCTATTTATCATTTTTGGTTGCTAGTAATTAACTTGATAACTTTAAAAAGGATGGTTTATCATTTATAGCTAAATAGTCTAGCTTTAAATAAGTTGAGACTTTTAACTTCTATTGTTTCAATTGGTAAATTGTTCTAAAAATTGACTTTACAACCAATTAAATTTTTTATATATATATATATATATATATATATATATATATATATATATATATACATATATATATATATATATATATATATATATATATATATATATATATATATATATATATATATATTTGTCTATGAATTCATATATATATATATATATATATATATATATATATATATATATATATATATATATATATATATATATATATATATATATATATATATATATATATATATATATACATACGAAGACCTCAGTGGAAAAACCGGCGTTGTCACATTTAAAAAGTATTGAGAAACTATTTATTGATCATTAATAAAAGTCTTTATTTAAAGCAAATGAAACTAAGCGATTTAAAAAAATTTATATTATAATTATTTTATTTAAAATTTATTCAAAAACAAAACATTTTGTAATTTTTTATACAAAAATTTTTTTTTCTTTGCTTTAAATAGAGACATTTATTAATGATCAACAAATACTTTCTTAATACTTTTTAAATGTGACCACGCCGGTTTTTCCACTGAGGTCTTCACATATATATATATATATATATATATATATATATATATATATATATATATATATATATATATATATATATATATATATATATATATATATATATATATATATATATATATATATATATATATATATATATATATATATATATATATATATATATATATATATATATATATATATATATATATCCAAGTACAACCTTTTGCTTTCTATCAATTGAAAAAGTGTTTATTCGCTTCAATTACGAAGATGCAATGCAATATGTTTTAAGTCTTAGTACTAACATTTGGTGTAATATACACATATGTAAAACTGTGCTAACCCAGTGGGCATGCGTCGTCCGGGGGACGTCCGTCGGATGTCTTACGACGGACATCCCCCGTCCGTATTATCTAATTCCCAGTGGACGACACATGTCCACTGGGAATGAGATAATGATAAATTGTTAACCTTGAAATTATGTAGGAGTTAGTTAGATATTAAAGGTTTTAAAGTCTTACAAAGGATAAAAGTCTGGGAAACTAGCCTATAATTTGAAACTTTGTTTTCACGACCATTCTTAAACAACGGCGTTATATTTGCAGCCTTCCATAAATTAGACATTACACCTTGAATTAATTTGTTAAATAATACAATTAATGGTTTTTTTTTTTTTTTTAACATTTTTTTAAATACTTTTTTATTTTTGAATTATTATATTGGAATTTTTTTAAAGTTTTTCTCCTAAAGAAAATTTGCTGATAGACCAAAGCTTATTTTTCATTTTAAAATCATTTATTTTTTTGTTAAGAAATTTCTTTTACTATTAGGTTCTTCTTTTAAGATTAGTTATATGATTGTTAAGATAATCAATTATCACAACTATCATTTATTATTATGATTATTTTTTACAGATA
Organism: Hydra vulgaris; assembly: GCF_038396675.1. NCBI lineage: Eukaryota > Metazoa > Cnidaria > Hydrozoa > Anthoathecata > Hydridae > Hydra > Hydra vulgaris. The sequence goes on from NC_088922.1 coordinate 50,124,394, forward strand.
GAATAAATTTTCGACTGTCTTGTTGTGATGATTAAAAAGCTCACAACAATCGTATATATATTTGTTTAAGGAATTAATATTCCAATTTTTTGAATATATATAATTGGATAACTCATGATTTCATCAAATTCTAAATTTATAACTTTTTTCAAAGATGCTATCTTGCTTACAAATGTCTCTTTTGTGCCATTATTACGCATTATTATGTCTTTGATTTTAATAGATTTTTATAAATTTAATAAAAAACTTTATTAGAATCGTTTTATTAGAAAATCTTTCAACTCTGCATATTTGGGTTAGTACTTTTTTCGAGGTAAATTAAAAGTTACAAGCTGTCAATATACAAATATTTATTAAATTGATATTCTATACGAGAATATCAATTTTAAGAATAAATAATAAAAAAATCATTCAACTTTGGAACAAGGTCATTAATGAGAAAATCCTAACATAATTTGAACTTAATAAACGACTGTTTTATAGTCACATATTGTATTACTTTTTATAGTGTATTAACATTAAAGTAAAATAAAGAAAACAAATATATAAATCTTCAAATAAAAATTTCCCCCCTCCCTCTACTTTTATTTGGTTAAGAATCTTTTAATTTTTTTAGGAGAAATTTCTAGATAAAAATGACTTTTTTAGAAATTTTTTAGACGATTGTGCCCTTCCACTTCAAAATCTGTGTCGTCGGATCAAAGTCCTGTTGATTGCAGACTTTTGCATAACCGTGTGAAACTCCTACACAAAATCTATTATTTTAAAATAACTTTGACCAAGCTTGAAAATTTGATATTTTTCAGTCAACTGTTTTAACATTTATAAACTTTTAACATTTAAAACTTTTAAAATTTATTTAGGATTTTAGGTTAAACATTTAAATAAGATTCCTCTACAACTATTATTTCTGTAGATTTATGAGATGTTAAATGTAAGTCAAATTTTGAACTTTGGTTTAAGAAGCATTGATAAATTAGCTATTTTTTAAAGTAATAATAAACTGATTAAATGAATCGGTCATTATGACTTAGTAACTTGTTTATTTATTATATCATTAGTTAAAAAAAAAGCTTTTAAAAGAAAACTTATTAAAAAAGCCTTTCCTCAGAATGCACGTTCCGCACTATAAGTTTTTAATAGATAACTAAAAAGTAAACAAATTTTAAGTTTTTAATAGATAAAATAAGTTCTTAATAGATAAAATAAGTTCTTAATAGATAAACAAAAAAGCAAAAAAATAAAAAATAAAAAATATCGCTTTTGTTAGAAGATTGATTTGATTGGCAAAATACGAAAACGTAACTTAATTATTCACTGTCGCACTTAATTTGAAAATAGCAATTAACCCCTTTGTTCGAACATTCTTTATTACCAGGGGGTTTTGTTTTCTAAAAACACGAATAACTGTATTTTATTAGAACATTTTAATAACTTTATTAAGTATAAACATTCTTAGAATTAAGATTGAATACAGCGGAAAATTATCTTTTCTTATATCCGAAATGCATAAGCAAAATAACAACTTGTCGGTAATAACATCTCCCTACAAAAATATATTCGAAAAATTTTTCTGAGTTTATGTTTATTACAAAAAAAAAAGTGGTTGCTCGCATTAACGCGTAAATGCTTTGTTGCTTAAATTTTATTGTTTTTTACTTGTGTTAGTTATGTCAGAAGATTTATTAAACAATAAACAAACAAACGCTAGTAGTTCAATCATTAAGAAAAAAAACAAGGTAAAGCAAAGAATTTGTCGCAGTACTCACGGTTTGGTATCTAAAATAAAAAATTTAAAGCTGTTTAACAAAGATGAAGACATGGCATTTTTACGAAGGTATAGTGGAATAGTACATTTAAAGAAAACCCATAAATAGATTTTTATAGTTCATATGTTTTTATAACAACGAAATATTAAAACTTAATTGTAAATTATTTTTAATTTGATTTCGCCATTCAATTTTTATTTGTTTGCTAATTAAGATTCGGCGCATTAAAAAAATAAATTAAAAAAAATTAAAAACAACAACTTGGATAAAAAGTAAGGGAGAGCGTGTATTAAGGTTACCCTAAATATAAATGGAAAAAAGAAAATAGAAACATAAAACTATTTATTCATAAATGGCTAGACTGTACCTTTGCCCAGACCAGAAGCTTTAGTGCATTTAAAAATTAATAGTTATTCTTTTTTAATCCCTAGAAAATAATTTTCAATAATAATAAGTGGTTTTAAAAAGTTAAAAAAAATGCTAAAATAAGTTCTTTCACTACTGATTTAGATTATACCTTGAATATATGTAAGATAGGATTTTGCCTATTTTAAAATTAATTTTGTAAATTCTGTATTTATTATAATAAAATATAATGTAATATTTATTATCGAATATATTTATTATTAATATATAAAATATGATATGTTATTTATTATCGAATCAATTCCAATAGTTGTTATCATTAAACATCTCCGCTTGTTATGAAGTTACCATAAATAAATTCACCTAAATTAATAATAATAATATAAAATAAAATAAAAAATCAGATATAACAGATTGATCAAAAGGAGGCAATTTAAACGCACGATAGTTTTTTTAATTTTTCTGACGAAATTTAAGATTAAATGCACGTTTTTTAATGAAAAAAAAGCTAATAACACAGGCGTTTTTTTAATCTATTTTTTATCAATTTGAATTTCTATTTTTTTTCTTTGTTTATCTATTTATCTGTCATTGTAATCTTTTATTGATTAGTATTATTATTAATTGTACAGCAGAGCCGACGCCTCCGTGAAACATAGTGGTATCCGCAGTACTACGATAGCTTATCGATAAAAAGTTTAATAAAGTTATATATGTATTTATTTTGTCAAACAATACCTTTAGAGGTTATTTCGTCTACTTGGTAGGACGAATAGTTTTTTATTAGAGTCTAACACATATAAATTTTTTAATGTTTTTTACTTAGACATTCAGGTGATTCTTTACTTTACTAGGTGGCTACTTATCGCCGGTTTTTAGTTATGGATTTTAAAACATAAATTTAACTATAAATCTAAAGGTAGTCGATAGATATACTTTATAACTACACTGTTTTAGATAGCAGTATTATTATTATTTTATTGTAGCTAACTATAACATAACGACAAGTCTATCTATTCGATAGCTGCATATCGTAGCCTTGTAGCTATCAACAATGTTGATAGCTGTTGATTCATGTAAGCATTTTCACGTTAATAGCATTGAATCCATGTCTATTCAACATAGTTATTCTAGATATAACTACTAAATTAATTAGTGTTGTTACAATTTTAAATAATTCGACTGTCAACTAAATCGACTAATATATTTTCTTAAGTCGACTAAAAGTCGATTTGATTGAAATATGGGAACAATTTTTTTTTTCGAATTACTTGTTATAAAAATAATAAAGTAATTTATATTCGCTTTCTATTTTTTAACATCATATCATTTAAATAATAATGGAGCAAAACAATATGAGAGAAGGGCCCCATTCGACAGCGAGACAGTTTATTCCCAGACAATGATTTAGAGACTAAAATGATTTAGTTGAAGTTGATAACAATGCTAAAAATAATAATAAAAGCTTTAACGACAAGTAATAAATGAAACATGTTTAATGATATAACTAGAAATCTGGTGTTTTAAAATAATACATGTACAGTTGGTACACGTTGCCATATGCGATTTTAGTAAGTAAATAATAAGGCAAGATGTAATAAATATGAATAAGTAATATAATAATATTATGTAATAAATATAAATAAGTAATATAATGGTCAGTACGTTCCCAGTGGGCACAGGACCTAAATAAGACGTCTTTTGAACGTTCAAAAGACGTCCAAAACGTTCAAAAGACGTTCAAAAGACGTCTTTTTTACATCTTGTGCCCACCGGGTTATATGTGATAATGTAAAGTATATAGTTAGAAGTATGGTATAGTAGAAAAATTACAAAAATATACTAAGTAATAACAACTTTATATAGTGCATATTTATTTATTATTAAAGGAAATATAGCTAGAAATCTTTATTAGCTAGCGATCGTCCTGGTCCAACCGCTGTTTTTATGGTTACGAATATCGCTAGCTAGTTGCTAGCCAGTTTCCCACCGGGTCTTTAATAATTTAATTTATTATTGTTATTGCTTTTGCTTTAGCATTATGAAAATAAAAAAATATATATTTGTTTCAATTAAATCAATTATTTGTTAAAAAACTGATGTAAAACATGAAACGCGTAATTTTGACATTAGGTTAATTGCACACTAACACGTATAATTACGCTTTATCGTTAGTTTTTAATAGTTTTTTATTGATATGAAAAAAAATGAAAATGATCCATTAAAAGAAGAGAAAAAGCCACGAAGGAATCTACAAAATATCCTTAACTAACATATTTTTTAAACCGGCAGTTCAGACTGACGGTAAATCGATAGCAACAATATAACTTTTAAACATTATATATAACTTTTAAACATTGTAATCTTTTTTAATGTAATTTTAAATTCTCAAATAAATTTTTACCTTTAAGAAATTATAATTAATAATTTGAAGAAACAATTTTGGCGGGTGATGCATATTTTTTAGGATATTTTTTTCCCAAACCTTAAATGATATTTAGAAAGCAGTCGTATATGACTTAAATATAAAACAAAAGTTTGGAAACTTAAACTTACCTGAAATTTACTTATCTCGTACACAAAAAAAAAAAAAAAAAAAAAAAAAAAAATACCGTTTATTATTTTAAATTTTACAAATTTTTTTTAAAAAAAAATTCCATAGTTATACAATCAGAGTTACGTAAACCTGAAATAATTCAGGTATACGTAAAATATCACGGGAAATGAATAAAATAGCATTTATTTTAATCATTTCTCGTGCTGCACGAAATTGTACCTATTATGTTAAAGGAATTTAAATTACAAACATCGTATGTTTTAAATCTATTAAACTTAAACAAGTGTACCTTTATTTTTTTAACAAGAAAACTTCTATAATATTAGCAAATTGTAAAAAAAAAAAAATTCTATTTTCGGAGACGTGGGCAAAAAAAAAGATCTTGAACTTTTTAAGTTGCTTGTTAATATAGTTTGTCATGTTTTGACTGTTACATTTAAATTAAAGAAAAATATGTATAAAAAACATAATTTTTTTTAAGTTTTTTAAAATTATACAGGTATGCTATTACTGAGACTATAAGCCTTTAACTCAAAAAATAAAGTTGTGTTTACTAGGTGCTTACTAATTAGTCTTTATTTATTGTATTTTAAAGTTTTTGTAAAAAAATATTTATTCAATCATTTTCTGCATTTCTGCCAATATCTGACACACCGTGGAGCGTTTTAACAAGTTGGCATCGTCACAAAGTTTTATAACTTTTATTAGGGGTAAAAATATCTAAATATCCAAACCTGTTATGAAAATTCTGTCTCTATGCAGCAAAAGATTGTAAGCGAAGGTCACATAGATTCTGATGATCTGAAAATGAAGTTGAAAAACATTGTTCCCTGGTTAAAAAGTAAAAAATAAGCCTGACCCTTTAACTTTAAAACCACGAAAATGTCTTCTATAGCTATTGTCGGTGTTAACTAAAACTAATGTTTTTCTCCTTTTCAAAATATAAACTCCATCATTAAGTATTTCTTATATCTTTTTTTTCACTCATGCTAGCTACCATTTAACAACACAATTTAAAAAGCGTGTGAGTCAATAATTTTTACATTAATAATAAATTTATATAACAAATTTATAACTAAGGTATTAACTTAAAGCTCTTTAAACTCATTATCCTCAGATTTGAGGCCGAGGCTGCAAACCTTTTAGGGTATTTTTGTTACCGGGCTTCAATCATCACAATCTTTTGCAAAGCATTCTTATTTGACATAGGTATGAACACGTTCAAATTTGGAGTATTTACAATTCCTAAAAATGCCATATTTTAAACATTTCTGAAAAGCAGCCGTGGTGTAGTGGTTAGAGTTCTGGCTTTAGAACTGGAGGTCCGTGGTTTGAAGCCGGTTCTGACCATATATGCATATATAACTTCTTGGTTAAATGCTATTCCGCGGTGCTCTGTGATAAGACCGTAAGGACTTTCTTAACAACAATAACAACAACAAAATATTTAAATATCCAGCGGTCGCCCCTGCGATCCGATAATTTTTATTATCAGTTACTTGTTATTACCCATCTTGAACTCAGGCCTGACTAACTGTACAAGTTAAATACTTAGTCATCAACTAAAAGACTAAAAGTTCAATTTTTAAATTCTTAAGTATTTTTAACCTAAAATATATTAGTTTCACTTGTTTTAAAAAGCAATGTTAAAACAATATTGTTCACACATTATTTTTTTTAAACATTTTTTTTTTGTTTATATAAAATTGTTTTTATAGATAGAAAAATCCACCACAGTATTTATTTCATAGACGGCATTAATATCAATTTTATTATTTTTATGTAGTCAATCGTGGAGAAGCTGCGATGAAGGTAGTCTTGGAGAAAATGGAGACAGTAAGTCAAATTCTGACTGTAAGCTATACCTTTCAGATAAGTCTTTATTGTCGGGTTCTTCATGTGAAAGTTTAGATGGTTCCTGTTCGTGGGAAGTTTATACATTTCCCGATGTTATTTATCGGGACTCATTTCATGATAAAGTGCTGCAGCCAGCCAAGTTTTCTGTTACTAGTTTGACTAAAATATCGACTCCTACAAAAAAGTCTAAATTAAAGTTATTAAAAAATATAAAAGATATTAAATCTACGCAAAAAATTGTTTTTAAAGCAAAATCATTAGTAAAAAAAGAAAAAATAACAGATTATTTTAGTGCGCAATTAGTCGAAAACTTAACTTCTACAAAATTAAAAAGACATAATTCGATGATAGAAACTGTTGTTAAACAGGTAGAGACCACTCCTACATCCAAAAGACATTCTTCAAAGAGGTTGTGTGCGACGGAGCCCAGACCAAAACGAAAGTTAGAATGTTCTCCTATTAGAAAACTTTCTGAAAGTAATCCTTTAAAAAGAATTAAAAACGATAGAGATTTTATTTCAAGTGATGAGGATAGCCTACCATTTGGAAGTACTTCTTTTTTTAATCATGTTTTATCATCAACTGAAAATTTATCTAACAACGATCTTGGAGTTACACCGATAAATTTTACTAAGCGTTGCGTATCATGTAGAACCCATCGAACACCTAAATGGAGAGATATTGATGAAAATACTCCATTGTGCAATATATGTGGAATAAGTTGGAAAAAAAATAGAATACGATGCACAGTTTGCTGGTTTGTTCCATTAGCTGATTTTGAAACGACTTTACAATGTTCTAATTGCAATAATTTGAAAACTTTAAAAAAATTCAACTCAATGCGCAGGTACAAAAGTTGTGTTTATTAAAGCCTATATAATTTTTATCAAAGATTTTGGCATTAGTTAAACAAAATGCCTATTATTTATAGAAGTTTTGCGTTTTTCTTCTGCTTTCTTCCGTTGATATTATAATAACTAAAAATAAAAATAAAAACTAATAAGAAAATTTTTATGTTTAAAAAAATCTTTTGAGTGAGGATTTTTAATAAACGTTTTGCAAATAATGTATTGCGCATGTACGAAAAGTGTATTTTAAAGTGTACACTTGAAAAAAATTTTAATTTTCTGTTTCTAGGTAATGTTACCTTTTTTTTCACTTCAATTTTTACACTTTCCTATTTTAGATGTGAAAATATTATAAATTTTATTTGTATATTTCTTATTTATTTCCAAGAATTGATTTATCCATAACAATTTTTTTTTTTAAACAAATGATGTTTTTCCAAATGGCAACCGACATTATATGTGTGTGTGTGTATATATATATATATATATATATATATATATATATATATATATATATATATATATATATATATATATATATATATATATATATATACCCTTCCAAAAAATTTTAGGAATAAAAAGTGGGTCAATTTCGATAACTCCAAAATACCATAAACTTTGATGTATTGAAAATTTTATGTTGATCAATACTTATATCAATAATTATATAGGAATAATTAATATAATCAATAATTATATAGGATCAATAATTATATAGGAACTATAATTTAAAAAATTATAAAAAAAATGTTTTCGCCACGCAAAACATTGTTTTTAAAATATCATAAAGTGATTATAGGTTTTTAGCTATTACTAGCAACCAGACAATCTCTAATGGACTTATTATAAAAGGACAAAAATAGACTTCGACAAAGCACTAATTGCAACAATTTTAATTACAACTATCAAAAATGAATTGTCTATAAAAAATGTTTGTCTTTCTAGACAATCATTTTAAAAACGGACACTAAATGAACAATCTCGATTTTTTAATGAGGTATAGAAGATCTATTTAATATATAATTTGGACTTATAACGAGTAATTAAATTTTCACTGCAGCATCGTTTCAAAAACTGAAAACGAGCACAAAATTAAAAATACAATTTTTCTAACAGAAGTTCATTTTTTAATTTTTTGTCCAGCGTGTGCTGTTGATTAAAAAGTTAATGTCTATTTAAAAACCTCAAAATGGACTATTTTGTGCTCAATTGAAGTTCATTAATTACTCAGTTCAGTTGTTTTTCAATTCTCAGTGAATGTGCGTGAAAATTTATTTTTAAAATGCCCTCTCCAGTTTGGGATTACTTCAAAAAAGTTGAAGGTAAGTTTATCATTTAAAAAATTTTCCTTAGTCACTAAAATCTTTATCACCTTCAATAAAATTATTTTAAAAATATGTGATCAAGGAGTTGTCCTTTATAAAATGTGGATTAGTAAGTAGAAGATTCCAATAGGTGTTAAAATTTATTTAGGTTTGTAAATAAAACAATAGTGAAAAAGAAAAATGTTTTTTACTATTGATGAATATGTACGCAAGTTTTAAACAATAATTAATCATGGGCAATGATCGTCATTTGGAGTTTTGATGTCATTTCAATATTTTTTTAATATTATAAATTTACTACATAACAATCTTCAAATAATACGGTAATGAAAGATTTCTGGTTTTATGAAATCAAGTAAATTTAGACAAAATCATAGACACCAAATAGACAAAAAATTATGCTTTGTAGACTTATGAAGTGAAAATTATTTTTTAACTGAGCAATCTTAGGACACCATCAAAAATTTGATAGACACAACAAGGACAAAAAATTAAACATTTGTTGTGTCCATTACAACATACAGAGTTGTCTATGTTTGTGTTGTAAGTCTATCCATAGACTAGTCTGGTTACTAGCTATTACAGGTTATAACCTGTTGCTGCGCGAAACTTCATATAAATATATAGCTTTTATAAAAATAAGACAAAAAGCTTAAATGTGAAAAAAAAAAATTACTGTTTTAAAATAATTTTGTGACTCGAATATAAATTTTTTAAAATTGCATTGTTCGATCTTATATATCTTTAGCATTTAAAAACAAGTGTTCAAATAAGTTTCTCTCGTTTTCAATATCATCATTTGAATCTTCTTCAATTCTAAGTCCTAAAAACACAATTGTATCTAAAAATACCGTAAACTTTAAAAAAATATATATTTAAAAAATAAAATTTATGCTTTTATTTTTGCAGTCTTGACAATGACAGCCACTGCACGAAGTCATGCATTTTAATCCACTTTTACTGAAAGAACAAATATTAGTTTTGCACATATTTCTTGACAAAATTTTACAAGTACAGCGAATTGCTTTTGTATATATTGGATGGTGCCATTTCCTTCTCTGTTAATATAGGAAAAAGACAACTTATTTTTTAATTTTCATCCTCATTTTTAAGATTTAAGTAGCTTTTCTGGCTTAATAACTCCACTACTTTTTTATATTTTGAATACCTAAGAGATAATAATGACATTTCCTCAATTAAAATGTTGAATGAGATTAAAGAAATTAAAAATAAACATTTAAATATAAATCTCATTTTCTTTAACAAAGATTCTGCGTTTTCACAGAAAAGTTCAATTCGATTTCTAGAAACCCATTCCAATTTTCTTTGAAAAACAATGCATAGAAACATTTAGTTTTGGCATTATTTATGTATACCATATTTATGTAATATGAGCATGCTTAAATTACCTAGTGTTTTTCGTTGAAATTATCTGGTTTAAAGTCCTAAAATTGCAAAGGTTTAATTGCTTTTTGAATAAAAACAAAGCATAGTAAAATTTTTTAATATTTTATTTTGCATTTATATCTATCTATATCTATATATATCTATCTGTAATTTAAATTCAAAAAGTTTATAATTTTATCGTTTAAAGGTTTGAATTAATAAAATTAAAAGAATAACGAACTAATTTTTTTCTAACTTAAAGTTTGATCTTTTTAATGATAAGTTTTGTTATAACGAATCATTATATTCCACTAATTAGTTTTAATTTTCAGGATGGTATTTTTTCACTTAATTAAAGTGAAAAAAAAGTATTTCTTATATCTCTTTTTTTTCGCTCATAATGCTAGCTTCCATTTAACAAAACAATTTAAAAAGCGTGTGAGTCAATAATTTTTATATTAATAATAAATTTATATAACAAATATTAACTTAAAATTTTTAAAACTCATTATCCTCAGATTTTTTCACTTAATTAAAGTAATTTTTTTGAGCTAATTTTGTTTTGCTTGTATTACCAAGTGGTCTGGGTAATATGAGCACTTTGTCTGCTTTTTTGAAAATATTCTAGTTTTCGCTTAAGCTGCTCATAATACACTAATCTACCCTACAACAGACTCCCCAACTTTTTTTTTAGTTGCCCAGTAGTCCAAAATTATTTCAGATATTGATTTTATTTGTATTGTATTGTATTCGATTTTATTTGTAATTTTAAAATATTAGAGTTATATTTTCCAACTATTGCAGATACAGATTGCATGGTCAGGATGTAACTGAATACGGATAGTCACATGGTCAAGATGTGAACAAATAAAAATATTCTTTAAAATCGAGGTTGAGCATATTTTTATACTCCAGAGTTAATTTTTTGGCATTTTTTTTTGCAACTTCCGAAGATTTGGCCACAATTTTTGTGTCTGTAGAAAACACTTATTTTTGTGTCTTTAGAAAGAAAAAAAAAACAAAAGGGGGGGGGGGGGAATTTTTTTTTTAAAAAATTATAATTTTCGCTTTAGCTGCTCATAATACACTATTCTACCCTACTACAGGCTCCACAACTTCTTTTTTAGTTGCCCAGTAGTCCAAAATTATTCGATAGTTTATTTTATTTTGCCGAGTTCCTTAAGAAAAAATTAATTTATTACTTATCCCAACTTAATTTAGATTTTTACAAAATATAAATTAAAATTTTCTTGAAAATAATAATTGACTATATTATAAAATTATAATTTTTCTAAAGTAAAGTTTTACGTAATTTTTAAAATATAGCTGATTCTAAGCTTATTTACTTTTTGTCTAAATCATAAATTTATTATTAAATGTTTATAGGGTTCATTGATGTTGGATAAAAATTGTTTTTTACTCGTTAAATAATCTTTGCATTAAACAATAACTAGGTTGTTTGTCAAGTTTTACGCTATTGGTCAAAACATCCAACGATAAAAATGTAATCTTTTTTTTAAACTGAAGAATGTCTAAAAAAGTTTGTAGACGAAAACCTATGTTCTTAGCCTCGTCACAATTGACAAGATATTTACTATTGACTGACACAACAACAAAAGATAATGAATGCAGATTTCTATCATCCGTATTGAATGAATTTTTTACAGAAAATCCGTCATAAAGCAATTCACAATATTCATAATCATATGCTCTTCTTTTAATATTCATCTCTTTATTGTTTTCCGTAACTTCAATGTTAAATTCGTGACGACGAATCTAAAAATTCTTGGTGCAACCACGGATTTGTTTCTAAAAGATTTTGCATTTCTTGCAAATATAACCTCGAACATTTGGCATAGTTTGATTGTCCTGATGCAACAAACATGTTTAGCATTTTTGTAGTTTTTTGAAGATGTAAATACCAGTTACAGTTTCTCTCTGTAACCAAAAATTTATTTAAAATACCAATTTAGTACATGTACAATTTATAACTCAAAATCTCTCAAGGCTCTTGCAACAGCTTTTTTAAGCATATATTTTAACATTATTTCAGAATAAATTTGCTCTAAAACTTCTTCTAAACCAGTTCCTGCTATAAGTTTTTCAATGCTTCCGAAAAAACTCATCGTTATGTGAAATCCTCCGAGTCGGCATACTATATTGAAGTTCTGAACTTTTATAGCTTCAAGCGTTTTCTGTCGTAAAAGCTGATTAAACGTAACGCAGAGAGTAATGCATAAGAATGTAAGAAGTTATATTATTAAGTTATATTTCTTGGTTTTATCAATAATGAACAACAGTGTAAAGTATATGCATGTTTTGTCAGAAGAATTTAAGTTAATAATAGATAAAAGTTTGATTGATACTTTGTTATAAATTGTCGTTAATGTTGATGTTGCATTGTAAAAGTTAACCAATTTGGGCGAGGATTATTCTTCGAAGTAAAAATCCAGGCCACATACCATATAAGATCAAGCTTTATTTCAGGCGCATGAAATACTACAGATACTTTTTTAATTTTTTACATTTTCTTAAAATTTACCTTTAATAAAGGCGTTATCATTAAAGGCATATTAGATAAATTTGTAGCTTGTGCAAAGCACAAGTCTATCACAAATTTATCCGAAATGTCTGGTCTATTTTAGCAATGTCTGAAATGTTTGGTCTATTTTATCAATATTGAAATTAAAAAAGAATACTTTAGGTTAGAGAATTTTTTTTTCTTTCTGAAAGAAATTTTACAATTTGTATGACAATATTTTAGTTAAAATAATTAATCTAAAATCTAATCTTAAAATAATCAATTAAAATAAATTAAATTTTATTTTCAAATATGACGTAACGTTAAATTAATTTACTTCATAAACTATTATAAATATGAAGTTAATACACCTTTAGTTTTTGGTCAAGCAGCCTGTAATAACCTTGACAAATTTTTCTGTCTGAGTGTTTTATTGCAGAGAAGACGCAGAACTTTTCCTATTTCTTTGAAGCATTACGTACAAGTTAGCCTAACTTTCTGGTAGTCTCTTTCTAAATTTATTTCTATTTCATTATTGAGTGGCAAGAAACGTTGCACTAAGAGAATCTTATTATCTTTACTGCTAATAGTTTTGCAACTATTTTTACATATAAAACATTTGCATCTGGTTCCTCTCATAACTCTTGTGTTAAAATCTAAAAATAAATCTTTATAACTATTTTCCCGTGTTTTACTTTTTTTATAAGTTTGTAATAGTGGAATAGCTATCTAAAACTAAATACACTTGTTTTTAAAATGTTTCTTGCTTTCGTATTTGGGTAGAAAAGCAAACGGTTTGTATCTGGGATTTTTTTTATTTTATTTCAATGAGTTTTCTTCAGCATGAAGGACATGATTTTTTAGGCAGATCGATATTTCAAAATTTTATTCTTTCCACTAATGATTTTTAATAATATTTTCATAATCTATAATCATTTTACCATAATGAAAACTTTGATATCAAAAAACATGATAAGTAAATAACGACATAATCAAAAAATGCAAAACAAAGGCTTACCTTGAAGAATTAATAAAAATGTTGGGCTTAGTCTTTCAAATAAAATAATGCCAATATTTAATTAATTTAATATATATTAAAAATTTATTTCCTGATACATCTAAATTTGCAAAAGTGTACCTGTACTTTATATAAAAAAGATCTCTTTAACGTATCTAACACTTAAGGTAATTTCTGTATTCTCAAAAAATTTTGAAAGTACAAATTATAATAGAATTTATGTTTGTTGTACAAAATATTGTACAACCTCGATATGTTTGTTGTACAAAATATTGTACAACAAACATATCGAGGACTTAAGCTATGGAACACTTTACAGAAAGACAGTTTGGTAAAATGGCAAAATTATCAAAGTTCTTTTAGTTTCAAAGAAATCAGTAACTATTTGTAAATAATTATTGTAACAAATAAATATAAAAACATCACATACAAAAAAAAAAAACTCACCTGTGATGACTACTTTAACACCAACTCAACAAGTGGATGACGCAATTAAAAAACTTGTTGAAGCAGAATCAGCAAAAGGGTTGGCCAAAATATTTGAACTAGAACAAGTAATGAAGCAACAATAGTTAATAATTGATAAGCTCATTCAAAGCCCTAATAAGCAAACTAATGCAACAACCAATAATATCGAATTCAGTTGGGTTGCAGTTGTAAGCAAGAACATAAAAAAAACAACCTGTTAAACAACTAACAATTATCAATGCATTTGCGATTGAGCAACAGCAAAAAAATAGAAGCGCAAAAAAAAATGCTTTTTTTTATGGCATTAAGGAATCTACAAAGTTATCAGATGCAGATAAGCAAGTCGACAATAAGAAAACGGTTCAGAACATCTTAGCTTCTATTGCATCTGATGCAAAACTAAAATTTGTCAAACGTATTAAATTTACGTCCTCTAAACTAGGACTAACTATCGTCGAACTATCTGTTGTTTCCGAAAGAAAACCATTACTAACAACATCAAAAAATTTGAAAAATTCAGATAATTATAAAAATGTTTTTATAAGTTCAGATGTGACTGAGGCTGAATAATATTAAAATTATCAGTTCAGAATGAAGCGCAATGAATTAAATAGTAATATCAATTTAAAAACACCGCCCTTTAAGTATGGTATACAAAGCAGTAGTCACTTAAAACTCAAAAATATACAAACCACTACATAAACATTACTATTAACTTTCTTCCACTCTTTAGCCAACAATCTTAAAATGTACAAGTAAAAATCTTTATGACAAAAAAGCTAACTATAGCGTTAATTGTTATTATATTAATGCAACAACAAAATGGCCAATTTATTTACAAAATCTAGAACGTATGACCTTCTAGATATTGTAAATAAATCGGCGAGGTGGCGGTGTAGCTATCTATACTACTAGCGTATTTAACTCTCATGAAGTTAATCAATTCTATAAAAATATTCTCGAAAAAGTTTATAAAAGTTAACAATAAAAATATACTTTTCGGATTTATAGATAGAAAAAATGATGCTAATTTAATAAAATATGTCGCGGAGTCCTTCAAATTAGCTCATAACTAAATTAAGAAACCCTATGATAACTTTTTGATTGTCGGTAATTTTAACCTCTCGAATATAAAGAGGTATAATGATGGTATTAAATCTTTTAACCCAAACAATCCTACCGAGTATGATTTCTGAAACTTTCACCAAAACTTTACACAACATTTCTTGCTTTCCAGTCAGTCTGACTATGGTTCTTCAAATGATATGTTGGACTTGCTACTTACCTACAACAGTAATTCTATTTTAAACTTGTCTCATAATACTATACTAGTTAACAACATAAGGGTCATTTTAGTATCACATTTTAAGTTTTTTTTTTTTTAGTTAGTTTATTTATTTCGTAAATATGCACACATTTTACAATGCTATCCTAGAGTTCTAATAAATATACATAATTATAATCTGACTGGGGCAAGTATAAGACAAATTGTTCTACCATCGAGCACCTTTGTGAAATAAAAAAAAAATTAAAATAAAATTTTCTAAGTTCTAATATTATACAAAAGAATGAAATTAAAAAGTTTGAAAAAAGAAAAAATCTTTAAAAAAAATCTACAAATTGGTGCATAAACGTATACATACTCAATACAATAGATAATATATATTTATATATTTTTAAATATTTAAAAGAGATTTAGAATTTAAGAAGATTCAAAACATTTTGAAGATTTAAATTCATCTGTTTATTTTTTTTACACAAAATTTAAACAGACGAACAAAAACAACAAAAAGATATATCATAAAATAAAATTCTTTTAAAAAAAAAAAGAAAGAGTATACATGCACTCTTAGGGATTGTCCATAAAGTACGTAGGCTCGGAGGGAAGAGGGGGTCTACAGATGGCGTATATGAAATGGGAGGGCAGTGGGTTGATTATATATGAAAGGAGACTCTAAATTAAAATAATATCATAAAATGTTAGATAAATTGGTTAAATGCATAGGTACTTTTAGGGAGGTGGAGGGTACTCAAAAAAGCGTATTGCAAAATGCGGGGGAAGAGGGGGAGGGAGGGGGGAGTCGACAAAAAAAAAAACGTATGTACTTTATGGACGACCCCTTAGTTCATATACATTCTGATTAAATTAAAATAGTATTTATACACTCTGTTTAAATTTAATAAGTGTTTTTATACTTCTTTCAAATATATCAATAGATTTTATTTTTTTAATATTTTTGTCAAGAACCAAGTTCCACAAGCGTGGTCCCCTAAACGTAATTGAGAAGTTTAATTTTTTTAAAGAAGTTAAAGGAATGCAGTAATTACTTATTGAGTGTCTTGTTTCATATTTATGATTATTTAAAAAGAGATTTTATAAAAGTATTTTGGAATTATTTCATTTTGAAGTTTAAACATAAATAACAAATTATGGTAGATATTTAGTTCATATACGTTTAGAGCATTTATTTCGTTGAGTAACGGCTCGGCACTTTCGTACCTATCTGCACCTAAAACTAATCAAATTGGTTGCTTTTGTTTTGTAGAAATACTTTTTATAAAAGATAAATTATTGTTTGCCTAGGTTACAATATTACTAATATTGATATGACTATGTATAAATGAATAGTATAAATTTTTTGAAACATATTTTATTTAAAAGATGTTTTTTCTTGTACAACTAACTTTGTTTGGCAAAGTAAAATTATATTCATCGAAAAGTATTCAAAGTATTTTCATTGAAAAAACTCTTTTTATTTTAATATTGTTAGTTGTTAGTTCTGGTAGTTTAGGTGGAAGACTCTCGAAATTAGACTGTTTAAGTGGAAGACTCTTGGAATTAGACGGTTTAAGTGGAAGACTCTCGGAATTAGACGGTTTGGCAAACAAAATATATTTTTTTCCATAATCAATGAAAGTTTATTTACTATAAACCACTCATTAAGATATATCAGTTCGGTGTTTCAACTGGGGTAAGTTGGCTAGCCCCAGACACTTAAAGAAAAAGTAGATTGTACACATTTACTAATAAGAAAAAAAGTGTCAAAAAACTTTTTTTAAAGTATAAACATTTATTTATTGAATTAGAAACAAAAAAATAATTATTGTGTACCTTAATAATATACAAAACAAAGAAGAAAAAATGCTGAAAAACAGACATGCTTCAAAATTGGAGTGTAGCCCTGGACGCATAGTTTAACCATGGTTTTACCTCTTTTTTACCCGTGTGACACAATGGCGTACCGTTTGCGTGACGTCAAGTTGTTTGTTTGTCCGAATACCAATCCCAAAATGCCCTACATTTCTGAAAAAAATTATTTTTTTAGAACACAAACGGTACGCCATTATAATATATAATTAATTACCATTGGAATGTTCTCAACGCATTTAAAAACATCATTTAAAATTATAAGTTACATAAGTTTTTTACTAGAGAAAATAAACACTTAAAAAACACTTTTTTTTAAATCTTAGGTTTTTTTTATTGGAAATAAATGAATTACTCTTATGGGTTTATGTATTATATTAAATGTACTATTAACTATATGAAACAAATGCTCATTTTTAATGTGTAAATGGATTAAGTGGTCCGATACCACCCTCCAAACATGTGCCCGATACCACCCGATCATACCTTGTTCACATATACTAGTTTTAAAACCAGTCAATTAAAGTATTGAACGAATTTTTTTTTTTTAATTAATATTGTAAATAAAAAAGTTAATCAATAAAAAGTTATTAGTTTACATAAAAATTAGGTTTATTATTATGTGAATTAAATATTATGTGAATCAAATATGATCATATATCGCTCTTCTGGTTGTTGGAAACAATATCTTGCACTCCCAGCCAATCGCTTTGGCATATTATGATAGATATATTGCATATGCCATATTTTCACTCAAATAATGTTTTTATAGTATTTAAAGTTGCATAGCTTCTTTATTTTAAGCTGTACATCAAGTCCGGAGTAAGCCGCCGTCAGGAACTGCCCGACTTTCCCCCAATAAAAAATATATTTCAAATTTGAGTCTGAAAAGAAAACATTAGTGTCATCAGCAAAAATAATATAATTAAGTATTTTTGAAGACAAATAAGTATCACTTATATAAATTAAAAATAGCAAAGTCCAAGTATGGATCCATGTGGAATACCGCAACTTATTGATTCAAATATTGTGCATGTTAAATCATTTGGTACTCCTTCTTTACGATTTTCTAAATAACATTGCAGGCACTATGCAACTATGGAGTGAACTACTCCATAATTGAGTAGTTTATAGGTAAGAATCTTGTGGTTGACAGTATTTAATGCTTCAGATAGTTCTAGGAAAAAATCTTCCGTGGAACAGAACCGTTTTCCGAAAGTGAATCTCAATTTTTTAGTTACAAAAAAGGCGATTACAATTCAATATTAAACTTTATTGCATCAATCGACTGGGATTTTTTATTTCTACATAAAACTGCGGATCAAATGTTTAATATACTAATTTCTACCATCTTTAATGCATATCTTCAGGCATTACGTTAAATAGGAGAAGAAATAAAAGCAAAGCTTGTGGAAACGTTTTACTGACGAATGAAGAAGCACTCAGCGTGTTTGTTGATTTAAATTTAACTAAGGCACAATATTTATACTTGAGAAATTTGATAAACAAAAAATTAAATTAGTAAATCGGGTTGTGATGGCTCCTCTGGCCAAAGTGAGTACAAGCAGAAACTTCTAGAGGAATCTGAACTTATTTCTGATGCATATTTATTCATTCGTTCTTTGGTACCAATCAAATTAGTTGATGAGGTAAATGGCAAAATCCAGCTCCTTTGTCTGTACGCTTTTGTCGACCTATAAGCATAGAATTTTGCATTGAGGCTCCTGAGAAAACTAAGGATGTTGTGGATAAAATAAAAAGTCAAATATACTCTTTACGGTCATCTAAAGTTAACAAAATTTGTAAAGGAATGCAAGTAAAACATGATTTTTTTTAACAATGATAGATGGAAAAGTGACTTAGGTATTAACGGATACCCCTTCTGCGTCTACATGTGCAGTATGTGGAGCTACTCCACGACAAATGAACGAATTGACTAAAGCGTCTGCTAGGCCTAAAGTTGAAAGTACGTATCAATACGGACTGTCGACTTTACTTGCTTGGATTCGGTGTATGGAAACGATATAACATGTTTCCTACAACTTATCTTTACAAACATGGTAAGCTAAAAGTGAAGAAAAAAAAACGACAAAAGAAAGAGACGAAGATCTTGGTACAGAAACGTTTTCATGAGCAGCTAGGGTTAATCGTCGACAAACCAAAACAAGTAAGTGGTCATACCAATGATGGTAATACTGCTAGGAGATTTTTTGCAATGCACACTGCTCTTATTAAATCACTAGAGTAAATGAAAATTTGATTAAGCGACTTTACATAATTCTACAAGCTCTTTCCTCAGATGTCATGATAAATGCTAAAAGTTTTGGTACATATGCTACAGAAACTGCCCACATTTATGTGAGTAATTATAGCTGGTACTATAAGCTGTCTTCAAAACACAAAATTTTGCTTCACCAATAAAATATCATAAAACATTTTGCAGTACTGCCAATCGGTCAACTTTTAGAAAATGCGCAAGAATCCCATAATAAAGATTATAACAAACTTTGCCTTCATCATGCCAGAAAATGTTCTAGTTTAGCTACATTCGAAATACGTTCTACTATTAGGACGTATTTCATACCCTACTGAATTCTTCCGATCCCTACATCACCAGCATTAAAAAACTGTACAGCAAAAATGTCTAAGAACTTAACGAAGATACTTTGCAGCTTTTGAAAGTTGACCTATAATTTATTCCATATAAACTTACTGTAAAAAAATTGTTATAAATAAACTAATCTGAATATTTCTATAACAATCATCTGATAAACTCTTGAAAATACTCATGTAAATGTTGAAATATATGAAAATTAATAAGTTACACGCAACAATTTAAAAAAACAAATTAATAAAGCAATTAAGCCTAATATAAGGAAGCCTAATATAAACTTTCAACCTATTTCACTAACCTCTGTTGCTTGTAAAATCTTCAAAAACTTGTAAAGAACAAAATTTTAACCTTATATAACAAATATAATATATAATATTATAACCTTGATCGAATCAGTTCAACAAAAAACAACAAAATGGGCTTCCAGCTTGAGGCATCTTCAATACTACGAAAGGTTAAAAAGATTAAATCTACCATCACTTGAGTTTTGGCGCCTTCGATGCGATTTAATCCAAATCTTTAGATTAATACATCGTTTTGGTATAATTAATGATATATGTCTACCAAATTTATTAACTCCTTGTCTCGTGGTCACGATTCTAAAATAAGGCGTTAGTATGTATCAAACTGTTATCCAAGACACAATTATTTGTATAATAGATCAGAAAAATGCTGGAGCAAACTACCTGAGCAAATAACTTTCTACTCAACTGTACTTTTTTTCAAAGGATTAACGCTGAACTTAAAATTAGTAATTTTAGTAGTAGTAGTAGTAGTAGTAGTAGTAGTAGTAGTAGTAGTAGTAGTAGTAGTAGTAGTAGTTTTTGCATAAAAAAGGTAAAGAGCTATGGAGAGAATATATTGATAAAAGTATATATATTTTTTGTTGCACATTTCTGTTGCATATTACCCTATTCTACCCTAAACGTGATTTTTCACACTTAGGATAGATTAGGGTAATATGAGCACCTTAGGCAAAAATTGGAATATTTTCAATGATAATTATTCTGGATCCAAAGCTTTTGTGAAAAAACAATTTTTAGGGATCCCTACTTATGATCCACTTAGATATTTGGGCACCCGAATTTTTTTTTCAAAAACACAGAGTTTTTAAAAAAGTAGCAAAAGTGCGCATATTACAAACTAATAGCTTACAAACTAATTTTGTGTAAATCCTGCCTGCATACCCAAGTTAATGTAAAACAAATGTAAGATCAAACACTTTGTTTTAGAAAGTGAAGTTTTGAGTATATATTTTGCTGATACAGCGTT
Source organism: Hydra vulgaris (assembly GCF_038396675.1). Taxonomy (NCBI): domain Eukaryota; kingdom Metazoa; phylum Cnidaria; class Hydrozoa; order Anthoathecata; family Hydridae; genus Hydra; species Hydra vulgaris. The sequence continues at coordinate 50,145,546 of NC_088922.1, forward strand.
AAAAAACGTAAAATTGTTTTCAATAATAATATAACTTATTTATGTTAAAAAAATAAAATGTATGCTTTATTTTTATTTTTTTAAACAACGTTGAGTTTATTTTTCTTATTAACTTTTATTTATATTTTGTTTAATATTATTTGATATTTGTATATTATTATTTTTACTAAATGATGTAGTAACTTTATTGGGGTTTATATCCACATATAAGGTCGGCGTTGTTGGACTGATTTATTTCACTTCAATAGAAAGACGATAGAATTAATTGAAAAATGATTGAAAACAGTCCTTATTTATTTTTTATATAAACTGTAAAACAAAATGAATAGAGTAAAACAGGGTAAAATGAACAGGGTCGACGACACCGGGGGGCCAGGGGGCACGTTCCCCTCCCCCCCCCCCTTTTTTTTTTTTTTGCTAAAGAAACTTTTTTTTTTTAGAAAATTCTAGATATAGAAACTTTTTTTAGAAATTGACGATTGTGCCCTCTCCCCCCTCCTCCCTCCCCACTTCGAAACCAGTGTCGTCGGCCCTGATGAAATAGCTGGTAGAATGAAATAGTTATGAAAATGTTTATTCTTTTGCTCTTATTGGATTATCTTTTTGCAAATATTTTTAAATCACGTTGAAGAGAATACTTTTCTGAGTAAGATGATATCAAATTTTATTTTTGATGAAAAAAAGTTTGTTATAAATTTTTAAGTTTTCGTATGCGTAATTTATTTATTATTTTGAAAAATGAACTTAAAACTCTCGGAAGTTAAATTTGATATCATTGAACTTAAAAAGTTTTCTAGTGTAACTTTTATGCTGATCAAGAATCTTTTTTCAAAATTAAGTTTGCTATTTAGGAAAACAAGTGATGAGTAAAAACAGGAAAGAAGAATTATGGGGTTTAAACGAAATACGCTAATAATAAGTAATGCAATAGCTCATTTCTTAAATGCGGCTTTTTTTAATTAAATCTCAAGTGACCAATAAATCTAAAAATACTATACTATATAAACTATAAATTTTTTGTATTGAAAAAATTTTTTAATGAAACTTTTTTGCATTTAAATGAATGACTTTTACTGACTGCTTTTATTAAATGATTCTAATGAATGAATGAATTACGCTAGTTATTCTCTTGCTAAATGTGGTTTTTATTAATTAATTAAGTTTTAAGTGACCGAGCTATCTCTATAAATTTTGTGCATAAATTTCAAATGGATTATTGTTAAATCTATTTTAATATAAAATATGCCTCGAAACAACTTGCATGGAAAGAAAAAAGAAAAGTTATACACCGAAGACAAAGTTGCGCTTGCGGTGGTTAAAGTACAAAGCGGTGAGTTTTCACTTAACAAATCTGCTAATTCATTTAGCATACCAGTAGCAACTCTTCACAGGCGTGTCCGCGGCATAGGTGAAACAATTGGAAGTGGTTCGAGCACGAGATTGTCAAAACAAATTGAATCAATTTTGGTAGATACGCTCTTTAAATTATCCGATTGGGGCTTTGCTAGAACTTACAATAACGTCATCACACTAATTACCGACTATTTGCAACACCAAAGTCAATCTCATTTGTACGTAAAGTAAAATATAGTTTGCCAAGGTGGAGCAAAACGACCATTGAAACTGGTTGGCAACAATGAAAAAATCCATTATACAGTTGAAAATTGCATTAACGCTGCTGGTAATAGTCTTGCTTAAATCAAATTTTAAATCAAAAAAATGTCAGTGCAGAGGTTGGAGCTTAAGTGGTCCAGATGATGCCATATACACTATATCTCCATCCGAATGGATGGAAGATAAGCAATTTGTGCAGTGGCTCTTTAACATGTATGTTTCCGCCCTTTAAGAAAATTCCAAGTAATTAGTCTATTCTAATTTTAGTTATCTAATTTGTTATTAATTTAATAATAACTATTTATCTGATTTTACATTCAAAAAAGTTTACATCAATTTAATTATACCTACCTAATTTTAGGTATTCATATTTTAGTCGTAGATGGACACAGTGCCGCCGAGAGGAGGATGGGGGGCGAAAGGGACCGTTTATCCCGGGCGGCAGATATCCAAGGGGTGCCATATGAAAGGAAGATACCTAAAGAAAAAAAAAAGCTCCTTCATCTATAATATACTATAATATAGGAAAATTTTGGTAAATAAGGGCGCCAACCAGGGTTGCTGTCCCAGGTGACGTGACGGCTTTCGGTGGCCTTGAATGGACATGTGACACATGTCACTTATCGGGTCGTGCTTAATTGCATCAAAAACAATATCTTGTTAATTTGCTTACCAGCTCATTCGTCACATATTCTGCAGCCACTAGACGTAGGTGTTTACTGTCATGTCAAAAGAGTTTGGTGCAAATTACTTCAACAATTTTATGCAGAAACAAAGTTCAGCAACTTATCAAAAGAATGTTTTAGTGCAAAAAAAACTTTTCAGCTCTGGTGAAGTTTTTACACGTACCCAAATAGCCACTGGATTTCAGAAAACTGGCTTGTTTCCACTCGACATCAATAAAATTGATCAGTCAAAGTTGCAAATTCCTAATACGTTTGAAACACTGTTATCTAAACCTGAGCCTTCATCATCTCAACAACCAGAATCTGTGATAGTACCATCACCAATACTAGCACTAAGAACTACACTACCTCTGCCACTGCTCTCTGAATCTACACCAACATCTCGCGACGTTAGAATTATCTTGTTCTATCTCCACTTTTTGAAAAAATCGAGTTTTTATATAATAATAGTTTTGCACTATGTTTTTCTATTTTATTTATATTGAAAACATATAAAACTTTTAATACGGTGTTGCATGCCATATTGCATTGTTCTATCTCCTAAATAAGCAAATTTGAAAATGTTATCTTATTTTAACTCCGTTTAACCAATCATATATTTACAATTACATATTTGTACGGAATAATTTTGTTGTTATTGTAATTTTCAAAATGGCAACTAAAAATATTGACCAAAAAATGGAACATGCTCTAAATCAAAATGAAGGTATTTTTTCACTTAATTAGCGTTCTAATTTTGCCAATTTTTTATTTTGATTATCCAGAATGCATAAAAAACAAAATAATTTATTATTTATGCATCCTAGATAATCAAGTAAAAAATGGTATTACACCTTGGTATTACACCTTCTCGTAGGTAACCCCATGGTGGAATATCTAGGAAACGTAAAGCTGATACGAGTAATTGGAAACAAAATATAAGAAAAATGCAACGTCAGTCGGGTAAAGCTTATAAAAATTCAAAAGGTAAACAAGTGTCTGAAGGATCTATTGCAACGCTAAAAAGTTGCAGAAATTGTAAGTTTAAATGCTATACAAATATAACTAAGATCGAGCATCAAGTTATATTTGATAACTTTTGGACCTTAGATGATGATGGTAAAAAAAATTTTTATTCAAAAACTACCGAAAAACTAGAGAAAAAACGCTGTCGGACAGCTGCTGGTGAAAATTCGAGAAGAAAAATGTCTTATTATTATACCTTCTTTGTTTCTAATACACAATATAGAGTTTGTAAATCCTACTATCTTTCAACATTGAATATTAGTAGCCAAAGAATATTTTACTTTCACAAATTTAATAAATGCTTAACTACTGGAACGCCAATGCAATCAAAATTTGTAAGACAAGTAAAAAAAAAGCTTACCGGAAGATTCTAAAAAAGTTGTACGAGACCATATGAATCTTTTCCCAAGAATTGAGGCCCATTATTGCAGGAAAAAGACATTTAAAGAGTATATGGAAGGATCACTCAATATAGGTAAACTGTATGATCTTTTTAAAATATATTGTGATGAAAATGACTATATACCAGTAAAAGAACATATGTATCGTTATATCTTCAATCACGAGTTCAACAAAGAATTTCAAAAACCAAAGAAAGATTTATGTGACACATGCTATGAATATTGCCACATTGTTAATGCAAGCAATGAGCAGACAGATAGTTATAATAAGCACATAACATCAAGGAATGATACCAAAACTGAACGTGAAAAAGATCGTCAAAATGCTGATCCTAAAACTGCAGTTGTTTGTGTTGATCTTGAAAATGTTTTAAGTTTGCCTCGGGCTAATGTTGGAAACTTTTATTACAAACGGAAACTTTCAAATTATAACTTAACTGGTCATTGTTCGCTTAACAAGAAAGGTTATTGCGTCCTTTGGCATGAAGCTATGGCTGGTCGTGGAGGAAATGATCTTGCCAGTGCTGTAACATGTCTGCTTCTGAAAATCATGGATGACCTTGTTATAAATAAGTTCATACTTTGGTTCGATTCATGTGTACCACAAAACCGCAGCAGCTTTATGTGAATTTATTATACGATACCCACAAATTAAAGTCATTGAGCAAAAGTTATGCGAGCCAGGTCACTCCAGCATTCAAGAATGTCATAACATTCATAGTCAAATTGAAAAATCTCTCTCTGTTGCAGAAATATTTAGTCCACTTGGACTAGAAAAAGCTATTAAAAATGTAAACCGTAAAAAACCATTCTCTGTTTACCAAATGGAATTAATAGATGTGAAGAATTTTTCGGTTGTTGCTGGTTTTTCAAGTTATAAGTTAGTGCCTTATACAAGAGTTAAAAATCTTATTTATCAAAACGGACTGCCATACCATGTTTTTTTTAAAACCTCATTTTCAGACAATTATTCACAAGCTCGTATTAAAAAGTTTGTCAAGCGAGCAGCATCAAGCATTATTACCAAACCATTAAAGACAAATATACCAATGGCAGCTTGCTTACGTGCTCCTTATCAGTCTTTATCTGCTGAAAAAGCCAATGATATCATTTCCATGTATTCATACATGCCTGCTGTTAATATTGCATTTTACAAAGCATTAATAAAGTGATTTTATATATGACTTTCTCTGTTATTTATTTAGTATTGATATATAAAACATATAATTATTATTATTTAGAAATCTTGATAAAATTCCTTATTTAGCTTATTATTTATAATAGTTTTTAATAAATACTTAAACTCTTGTAATAGAATCACAGGTATACGAAAAATAAAATCAAGTTCATCTTGCATGTTGTTTGTAATTAGATTAGTTTAATTTTTGTGTTAATATCTGTAAGACTTAAATAATTGATAGAAAATTTTAAAAAAGCTATTTCTTTGATAAATATTTTTCATCCCTTTCCTATACGCTATATATTACCCTTTTTTTATTATGTAGCGAAGTGTTCTGTTTTAAATTAGATGTCTTAGTCTTGTTCAGAGCCAGCGCGAACAGGTATCAAACAAACTTGTAAGAACAGTGCGATAGCTAGTGGGTCGGAGCCCCTTCCAAAATAAATTTAAAAAAATTCCATTTTTAGGTATTACAAAAAAAAAACTCCTTTTACTTTAAAAAGAGTTCCCATAGATTCGCCGGGTCCCAACCAACCCTAATTTAGGGGCGTGGGGGTGCAACAGCACTGCGTAAGAAGAATGACTACCTAGAACAAAATCTCATCGATTTTCAACATGTCTTTGTTAAAAAATGTAGTTAAAATATTTAATATATAAGATGTAACAAAATAACATTTTTGTATTTTACAAAATACCAAAGTTATTTTGTTCTCCAAAAGTGGGTGGGAAAATATGGGCGTTAGCGAAATTTTTATAAGTTTTTTTTATTTAAAAATAAACAACGGAACAATCATAAATCTAAAGAAAACCTTTAATTCCCAAATAATTTTTTCAACTTAGCAGCAAACAAACCCAAGCTTTGACATCGATTTTCTCAGTTAGCAAAAACATGGACTTAGAACAAGATAATTCTAACGTCGCGATCTAGCATGAGCAAATGTCACATAGTATCAGCTCTAAAGTCACCTTAAAAGTTACCCTGTCTGCAAACAGCCTTCAATGTTGTAGTAACTCCGACTATTCAAAAGGAAATTCAAAAAGAGGTTGAAAAACAACCGCAATCATCCCAATCATTCGCAGCAGCTTTGCAACAAATGGTTCGTATCCAACACGTTGACACACAAAAAAAGAAAAATGTAGATGTGCCAAGATTCGAAGAGGAGTATCTTAACAAACCTGAAATACTTGAAAGGTTGAAAAATGTTGAGATCAAAAAAGCAGCAAAGCAAGCTAAAAAAACAACGTATGCTTTGCTCTATTGACGGAAAACAAATAAATCAAGCAACAAGTCCAACGAAAATATTAGCTGCAAACCAATTTAAGTGGAAAAAGTGCCCAAAAGCTTTAGGCGAAGCTTCAGCAAGTCAAAATATAGAATGGTACCAGTATGAAAATTGTCAAAATGTCATACTCAAGCGATACGTAAAAGGGGCCGAGTTTTATTGCACCAAAAAGTGTCGCACAACTGAAAACTTAACTCAACCTCTAGTACCTCTAAACGACTCAACATCACCACAAGAATAAAAAAGCTTATTTTATTTGATTGATTTTTTATTTGTCATTATTGATTGTTTTTTAAATTGTTATTATTAATAGCTTTTTGTTTTTTAAATTGTTATTATTAATAGCTTTTTGTTTTTTTAATAAAAGTTGTTTTAATTACACATACATTTGCGTATTTCATTCTACCCGAATGTAAGTGTAAAATGGATTAAAATTTTTTATTTTTCAAATAAAGTTTCATAAAAAACTTGAAAAAAAAATTATTTCTCTGCCCCACCCTGTATAAAAATAAAAAAAATTTAAAAATTTATTTTTATTTTTATACAGGGTGGGGCAGAGAAACTTGCCTAATTGAAACATATATTATAACAAAAGTATTGAATATATACAAATGAATTTTGTAATAGCATAATCGAGAACAAGTAAATTTTACAATTTGCCAGTTTTAAAGATAATATCACGCAAATGATGCCCGTTATTGTCAATACATTGTGTCAGTCGTGTCCAGAAATTGGTGTCGACTCTTTCCAGCATCTCAATAGGAACGTTGGCGACGGCTTCACGAATATTATTCTTGAGATGGTTCAGGTTGTTGGGTCCGTCATTGTACACGACGAACTTCAGATGTCCCCACAAGATGCATGCTTGCGGGCAGATCGTCGGGGAGACCTCAAGATGGATTGCCGCACCACTTCGATGTTCTGCGGAGATCTTGCAGTTTTTTGGAGACCAGGCTTCTTCTTGTTTACATCTCCAGATTCCCTGAAGTTCTTCACCCACGAAACGATTGACTGTCGTCCTGGAACACGGCCAAGAGGTGCAACATGGAAGTGCCGACGAAATGCACGCTGTGTGGCGATGATTGATTTACCACAGGAAAAATATGCCTCAACCACAAAAGCACGTTCATCCATTCCATGACTACTGCAAAGAAAAAAGAAAATAAACTAATGCGGCTCATCATATAAACAAAACTCTACAGATAACGCTCTTGATTAGGCCCCTCCTTAAAGTTATCGTAGCAAATCACACTTCAGGAAGGCTAATTCAAATAAGCAAGTTCCTCTGATTCACCATGTGTATTTAAATACAGCTCAATATTCTCTACAACTTTAAAAAAAATAATTCTTTTTTCCGTAAAAAATAATAACTAAAATCCTTAACTATTCCATTTTACTCTATTAATTTTTTATACATTCAACACTACAAAAGTCTATAAGAGTGGCAACTTTTCTCAATGAAATATTTCTTGAGTTTTTTTTGGAGGTGTTCATGTAAACTTTTATATCAAAATTGTATTATTGTTTTTGTAACTATAATTATTATTTTTATTTGCTGAACGACGTTTTTTATTTTTATAATAAAAAAACGTCGTTTCGTTCAAGTAAAAGCTCATCATTTATGAAACTAATTTGATAAATCTTTTGTATTATATATTATGGTGCTTTTGATTTGAAATCAAATAGCCTTGTAAACTTGACTTTATTTTTGAGATTAAGTGCAATAAGTGAAAATATCTGTATGCGATTAACTACTGATCGGATTTTAACAAAAATTTACAAATGCTCCATAAGCATTAAAGAGTAGATATCTGAAGTTTCATTTAAATCATATCATAAGTAAGACAATAACTAGACAGTCGATTCCTCGCACATCAAACATTGCACTATTTCGAAAGTTAAGTTTCATAAATTACTTTTAACGTTAACGATAACAATCTAAACTTGCGATTAAATAGAAAAATGAAGTGGAGCCATCCCATTCAAGAAGTAGATTGAACAAGATTGAACTTCAGACAAACTTTATTCAAATAAACGTTTGTTACAACAACAATACTCACAAAGAAGTTCCTAAGCAACAAAGTCTAATTGTTTATAACACATTTAGAATTCTAAACGTGTTAAAAAACAAATTTAATTTGAAAACGTTCATAAATTATTGATGGCACGAAATCATCACTTTTATTGCGCCATCACTTTGAGATGCAGACATAGCAAAAGCATTTGCAGATTGTTCCAAAGTAAATCGGTGTGTAATAAGAGGTTTTACATCGACTTTTCCAGAAGATACTAATTCCAAAGCGGCAGGATAACTAAAATCAGGAGAAAACAGATTAGAAATACCTAGACACTTCTGTAAACATATAATAAATATGTTAAAAAAGTTTAATAAAGTACCAATTGGCATAACGAAATATTCCTCTCACGTCAACTTCTCTAACTAAAGCATTGACAATGGGAAGAGTCACTTCTGCTTTACCCATGCCAACAACAACAAGAACACCAGCAGATTTAGTGCACTAAAAAAAATTAACTTATAAACGAGAATATATAGAAAATATTTTTCTCAATTCAACAATACCAACGTACAAAAAAAAATTATTACAAAAAAAGTTTTTTTTTAAACCATTTCAAAAAAAATAGATTAGTTTAAATAAGATTAAAATAGCTGAGTAAAAGCTCGATATTAAATCAACCCAACAATCTAAATCATGTTTTAAACATCAACACTTTGATTGGAATAAATAAGCACGATTTAAATAAATCAAGTAAATTAAAAAGAAAATTGAACCTGTTTAATTTCTTTCAAAATGTTTTTTAAAGGTTCATGCAGAAAAGATAAATAATAAACTTTTATAACAAAAAATAACCATAAAGTGCAGCTATAAAAAAATAGGAGAGCAAAAGAGAGAAAAAAAGCATATATATATATATGCGCGCGCGCACACACACACACACACATATAAATATATAAAGTTTCAAATAGATGGCTTAAACTCCCATATGATAAAATAAATGTTATTTTTTGTTACGTATCAAGGTATTTCTATTCTTAAAGTTAATAAAAACTTTAAAAATTGGCGATTCTGGCTGCCAGCAATAACCTGCCATAGTCAATTTTGCGCATTTTTGGAAACTATAAGGTTGTTTTTATTTGTTAGTTTGATTGAACTTTCGATGTGATTTAGTTTAATACAAAGCTTGAGTAATTTATTTCATTAACTTTTTTTTTGTGTAACTAAAGATAATCAGTAAGAGATTACCTTTAAATGAAAGTATGTTTTTTTTTATTGTTCAAATAAAGAAAGCAGTCTTTTCATTTTTTGAATTTTTAAATTTAAATTTTCAGCAATGGGGAAGAAATTTAATATTACACCAACAAAAATTAGTCAAATTAGATGTCTTTTACAAAATATACTATATCCTCAGAGAAAAATTGCACAAATTGTAAAAGCTTCTCACCAAACCATAATGCAAGTAGAGAAAAAAAGTTGATACTAGAGAAGAGTTAGGTGTAAGGAGACCATCTTCTAAATGGAAAACAACACCAGGAGCAGACCGAATCATTCGAAACATCTGCGTGGCAAACAAGAGAAAGCCACAAAAAGTATTGACTAAGCTTATTCACGAAGCTTAGTCAATATTCGCAGAAGGCTGAAAGAAGCGGGATTGATGTGTCATAGTTTTATAGATATTCTTTATTAGTTTAGGCTATAATCTAAAAGTAACAAATAATGTATCAAGATATTTTCTAGTTTAGGCTATAATCTAAAAGTAACAAATAGTGTATCAAGATATTTTCTAGTTTAGGCTATAATCTAAAAGTAACAAATAGTGTATCAAGATATTTTTTAGTTTAGGCTATAATCTAAAAGTAACAAATAGTGTATCAAGATATTTTCTAGCTAAAAATTTTCTATAATCTTGGAATTTAATCTTATAAAAAAACTTTTTCAAAGCTCAGATTTTTATTTAAAAAAAAAACAACAACAATAAATCTTCATTAAAAATGATATTTATGTTGCAAGGCAATCAATTAGTTTGTTAATTTAAAGATAAATAAAGTTAGCCTAGTTTTATAAAAAATAAATAATAAAAACTATATTTTAATAAACAAATATTTATTATTTAATTAAGAACATTCTGCTTTTATAACAACTAGTACAATCTTGCGTCTCAATAAATATTTTTGTGAAAACCTCTTACACAAAAACTCAACTTTTTTATTGCTTACAGTAGCAAGTACTATCTTTGGCTTAGACAACTCCTCACTACTAATTTAAATAATACTGCAATACCAAAAATTATTAAAGGTAAAAACTATTGTGTTAAATTTATCCTCTTTATCCTATAATGTTCCAGACCATCCATGATCTCTTTTCTACATTAGGTATACCCTATTATGGTAAAATAAATTTTTGAAAGCAAGTAAGGCTTTTTTTGTGACTTTCTTTGTGATGGTTTTTAGGCTAATGTTTTCATCACTCTATTGAAAATCCGGCCTCACATGCATTTTCATGGATTCGAACAAGCATGAAAGTTTTCTATGCAACGTTGAAAGTTCTTCTGATTTCATTGCAAGAAACTGACCCAAAATGATATTATCTATGCTAAGACCTTTTTCTGGTATCTCAAAAGCTTAATTCTAGAGACTTTCAAATTATAGGAAAAAATAATGCTGTTAACTAAGGCTAAATATTTTACTTTTCATGTTAATTTCACCTTATCTATGTCTTTTTTTAAGTAATTAAGTTTAACAACTTCTGACACTTCTAAGCAATACAGATTTTACTGGTGATTTATTAATGCAGTAGCAAAGTTATTATAGTTAACTAATCAAAAGGTTCTTTAGTGCATTAGAAAAATCTGGTATAGAATAGAAAGAGAAAGTAAAAGATAATTGCCATTAACATATCTTAGGCTTTAGATATGATATTTAGATTAGTCTAGCATGTTAATCTCTCCTACATTTACTTTCTTCATATGATGCACTTCAACAAATTTATGGAGTGAATTCTCCTAATCTTTTTTTGATAATTCTGATGCTGAAATGCGAAGCAAATAAAAAAAATATTAATAAGTATCACTTATTCTATAACTTGTTTTATTTTAATTATTCAAATTTAAATATTATTATATTCCTTTATTCCAATTGAATAATTTATTTCATAACTTGTTCCAATGAGTCATTTATTCCATTATTTCAATTGAATCACATATTTATCATTAAATCAACATTAAATCTATTTTGATTTTTTGAAATGATTTAAATTAAATTTGTTATCACAACAATGTTAATACTTTTTTTACCAAATTAATGAAATTATTACTGAGCTTTTTGCTTTACACTATCTTAAATTATTTTTCATTAATGAGCTCTCATGAAAACCATATTTTTATTTCATTGTTATCATATCAAGGTTGCTTCTCTTCTTTATTCATCATTATTTGTTTTTATTTATTTTTCTAAAAAAAGCTTTTGCATTTGAGACTTTTAAAATTTAAAGTTTACAAATAAATTAGGACCGGGCCTAATATATAGCCTAAACCAACAGAAAATATAATAAGAATATGAGTAAAATCAATGCAAATATTTAACTTTTTATAAACAAGGTGTTTCATATAAAATCTTCAGCTTTGTATAAGGTGCATTATACACAGCTGAAGTATATAATTTTGTTTTATTTGACACCCAACTTAATTATGAAAAACTTTTTTTTAATATTAGAAGCCTATTAAATGTTCAATAGCTTTGAAGAGAATAAACATTCTATTAGAAAAGATTAATGAGCCAATTAAAGACAAAACAAAATTTTCTTACAAAAATTCCTGTTTGTATACTTGATTCTACACCAGTACATTCTATGGTTTTGTTGGCTTGGCCAAATTCATTTATAATCATGTTCGCAACCTCTTTTCCATCTCGCGAGGTTACTTTAAATGCTTTATCGACACCAAATTTTTTTGCCATTTCTAAACGTCCTTCATCTATATCTAAATTAAAAAATATTCATATATTAGAGAATTCATATTTATCATAATCAAAAAACATATTTTTATCAAAATACCTGTAATAGCTATTTGACTCGCTCCAGCAGCCTTTGCAACTAACAGAGTTACTAGACCAATAGGACCTGGAAGAAAATAATTTAGACACATGCAGAAGCCTAATATTTTTTAACTTTTAAGTATAAGTTCTTAAGGGCCTCATTAGGGTTGTTTCAAAAAAAAAAAAAAAAAATTTCGAAGCGCGAATACACTAGAAGCCTATTTTGGAGCAAATATTAGAAAAATACAATTACAAAAAAAAATATTGACATTTACATTGTGCTCAAGCGGCAAAATACCCCGAAAAATGCCTCAAATTGTTCCTAAAATATTTGGCTTTGAGCGCAAGATAAATTTCAATATTTTGTAAAATTTTATTAAATTGTAAATTTTTTTTTTAGATTGTTGTGTATCCTGGTTTTTTCATAATTCTTGTTTAAATTAAAAAAAGGTTTCGCAAAAAAATTTTTTTTGCACAAATACGCAAAAAAAGAATTTAGCGCAAACACGCCAAAAAAAAAAAGTTTTTTTTTTGTATAAATTATGCACAAAAAAAAAAAAAAAAAATAAGAACTTTTTTTGTAATCGTATTTTTTTTATAAAATAAAATTTAGCTTCTTGTGTATTTGCGTTTTGAAATTTTTTTTTTTAACACCCCTAGTCCTCATCAACTGACAATATTTTTGGAACCAATTTATTAGCTTTTTGAAATGTTGATTTATTAATTATAATTTTAAAAATTGAAAGTTTTAATAAATAAAAACTATAAATTGTATAAAATATAAATAATAATATATCTTTATTTTCTCTAAACATTTTAAATGTTTAAAAAATTATTAAGTTAAAATAAAACCTATATATTTTGTTGTTGATGACATTATTTGAAAGCAAAATGTGTATTTTTTATAATTATCAGGTTGGATTCACTTACCAAATTAAAAAAAAAAGCAGCTATTCATTTACCAAATTAAAAAAAACAACAACAAACTTTTTTAAAATTATTAGCTTGTTTTTTTGTGTGCAATATATACATATATATATATATATATATATATATATATATATATATATATATATATATATATATATATATATATATATATATATATATATATATATATATATACATATATATGTTATATATATATACAGATCATAATATTGTGGCCAGTCCCTGACCACAATATTATGATCACCTCAGTTTTTCCACATATTTTGTTTTCAAAGTTATTTTAAAGTAATTTTAAGGTGAGTATATTATTATTACTAACGTATTATACAATACTGACATCTATTGAATAAAATAGAAAAGAAAATTTCTTTATAATCATGACCAATGCAAACTTAGATGTGTATTAGATTATTATTTTTAATACATTTTATAAAGTTACTATAAATAGCAAGAATTAATATATAGTATTTCATTTTATTAACATTTTTAGTGTAATAGTAAAAGTAACAATTTCAATAAAAAATAAACATGGGTAACGGTAAGGACATAAGTCCAACAAAATTTCAGAAATAAAAGCACTTTTACAACATTCAGAGCGTTCACAACAGGAAATTGCTAAAATGTGTAAAGTTTTGCAACCTTTTTTCAATAAAATCAAACACAAAATGGAAAACGACATCACTCTTTCTCCAAAAATGAAAGGACGGAGTGGGTCAAAATGTAAAACCACTCCCAGAACAGACAGAATTATAAGAGATATTTGTCTGGAAAATAGAAAAAAAATCATCTCTTTGGCTGTCAAAACTTGTTCAAGAGTTAGGAATACAAGTTTCAGAGCGCCAGTGAGGAGACGGCTGGCTGAAGTTGGTTTAAAATCACACAAACCAGCTAAAAAACCAAGGCCAACTCCAGCAATGATAAAAAAGAGATTGCAATGGGCAAAAAATCATAAGTATATGACTATTGGAGATTGGGAACGTGGAAGTTAATCAATTTTGAATGAAATATTGTTAAAAAAGTGTTTAAATGTTGACATAAACATAATTACAACCACATTATGATGATTTTTTCAGGTGTGTTTTTCAGATGAATCAACTTTTGAGATCTTGTTGGACAAAGCCACCTTCGTCCGAAGAAGACCAAACAAAAATATCATCCAGATTGCATTGTACAAACTATTAAACATCCAACTAAAGTTATGGTGTTGTCAGTTATTAGTGGTAAAGACACATTAAGACTACATATTGTCAATGGGATGATGAACCAAATACGGTATTAAAAGATTATGGAGAGCCAACTTATTCCCCAAATACAAGAATGGTTTCTAAATAACAATACATTTACGTTTATGCATGATAGTGCTCCATGCCATAAAGCTAAAAGGATCACAAACTTTCTTAAAAAAAAAAAAATACTTGTTTTAGATTAGCCAGGAAACTCTCCTGACCTGAATCCGATTAAGAATTTGTGGAGCATTCTCAAGGAGGAAATCACTTCTGAAGTTTCAACAAATAAAAGGGATTTGATTGAAAATTACTCTATCATTGGCACGACAATGGAAAAATTAAGACAGCTACATTAAAATGTATTAAAAGTATGCCAGACCAAATAACTAAAGTTATTTCGTTGAAAGGAGGAACGACAAAATATCAGTATTTTTAATGACTTGCAATCAAAAAGAGTAATTGTTTGTTAAAATGTGTGTATATTGATTTTGAAAAATTATTTTACTATTAAGGAAACATGTTTTATCAATAAAATATAACTAATATTGCAACTGTACTTTTTTTTATACTTTTTACAAAACCTTGAAGTTAAAAATACACAAAATTTGTAGGTGATCATAATATTGTGGCCAGGGACTGTATATGTATATGTATATATATATATATATATATATATATATATATATATATATATATATATATATATATATATATATATATATATATATATATATATATATATATATATATATATATATATTCTTGGTGTGCATGTGTAACTATTTCAAATTTTTCTTGTAGGCATAGTATGAATTTTTTGGAAATATTGTTATATGCAGGTGCTGTTTTAAGGATGGACCTATTCAGTATAAAATCATCAATATTTTTTCTTTTAATTACCATATGCATTTTGACAACATGGTGTCTTTTAAATACTTTTTATTTTTAAAGGATTGCTTATGATTGGAAAAATGTTTTTTCCATTGACCCTCTGTTAAGCCAATATATTGTTTATCAGGTACATTCTTAGAGGAAACAACACATATTTATATACCACATTTTTTGATAAATAATTGCCACTCATTGGACGATTGTTTTTTTGTTTACATTTACAATTTTCTGTCATTTTTTCATTCAGGAATTCAATATTTTTTGTGCAACTGTAGCTAACTATAATTGTATTTGGATTAAAATTTTTATGTAATTTATTAGAGGGTGGGAAATGCTTATCGACCAATTTAAGAAAATTTTTTCCTATGTTAATGGAAATATTTTTGCTATATAGAAGGAAGGGGGTGGGGTAGAGGGTGGGGTTTTGAACCAAATTACATTTCTAGTTCTATTTTGCTTTTTTGTATTTCATTTTTCAGGGTCAAATTTTAGTTTAAAATTTTGAAAACCACTTTTTTCAAGGGCATCTTCACAAAAATTCGTTTAGAGGAATTGAAAACATTTTTATTAAAGGAGTTTTGGTTTATATATTCGTTAAATAAGTTTCTCCTAAAAAAACTATAAAAATAAGTGAGCTCAAATAATAAATATATATGACTCCCCCCCTTCCCTTTTAAAAATATTAAAAAAAAAAAAGCAGAATAAGTCTATTCTAAAGAATTCATTTTATAATAGTATCAGCATATTCCATAAACATGTGAAAATTTACAGTAGTTAAGACATTTTCAACTTCCTGTAATTTAATTTTTGTTGTTGTTGGTATAAATAGAAGTTTTATTAATTTGATCATTCATTTCTGATGAGTCTTTATTGATAAAACTCAGTGTTAAAAGAAAAATTTTTGTTAAGTGATTTTCTACCAATATATATATATATATATATATATATATATATATATATATATATATATATATATATATATATATATATAAAAGAACTAAAAATCAAGTTTTACCAGCTCCCAATATTAAAACTTTATCACCGACAGCCACACCAGCTCTTCTACAGGAATGAACACCGACTGAAAGTGGTTCTAATAATGCCCCTTCTTCTAATGTTACATGATCTGGAAGTCTACACTACCCAATAAAAAAAAATAAAAACATAATTTAAATAGGTCATAAAACTAATGAGAAATAGAGTTAGTTTATTTAAAAACAATTATATCAAGTATACTTATAACAAAAGTCTGCTGCATGAGTATAAAATCGGCATAAATTTCCATCATCAGGTGGAGTTGCACAGAAAAAGATATCACTGCATAAATTATATTTTCCAGATTTGCAAAATTCACAATTTCGACAAGGAATGCCAGGTTCTATAGCCACTCTATCACCTTAATCAAATTTAATGTATTTAAAATTCATAAAGACTTCAACAAACTAAAATGCTATAAACCAATTTTAAAAAATAGCAAAATAACTATTTCTTTTTAAAATAAATATGATAATAAATAAGAAGATTAAAATGATGTAAGCAATAGAAAATAAATAAGTAAAGTTTCTTTAAATTCAGATATAAGAAAAACAAAAGTTAAGAAAAAACAGTTAACTCTTTGCACACCAAACAGAGAACTAAAATCATAAAATATTAGCAAAAAAAACTTTACATACATGGAATGAGGATAAAACCTCATTCCAAAGTCATTTGGAAGTACACTGACTATGAAATAAAGTGAAAGCTATGACAGAGATAGTCTTTTATGAGATTTTAATACATTTTTCTTTGCCTTTTTTTTCCCAACTGTTTCCTTTAATTACTAATTCCACATCATTTTTTCTTTACCTTTTTTGTGGTATTAATAAACTCAATATCCAAATTATTGCAAGAATCTAGTAAGAAATTTTTTCTTTACAACATCAATGAATTCTCTGGTTAAATTTCTAACTGGTGATTGCATTCATTCTTCTTAACATTCTTAATCTCTTGACCAAGGTCTAACTGATATCATTAACATGCAGCTTTCACAAACTTTATAAACTTGTTTGTTATTTCTATTGTTGAAAAAAAAAAAAATTGAGTAGGAAGTCAATTTGACCAGCTAACACATAGAATTGATGATCAACTGCTTTTATTGGTCGGTCAATTAATTTTTTTTTTATAACCACATCAACGAAGTGAATTAAAAGTAGTTTATCATAAACTATAATAATATTTTAAACACTTTTTTAAAATATTTCAGTCAAAAAAATATTTTAGATATCATGAATACTGAGTATTTTTGAAATACATCCTGGTTGTTTACAAAAACTCATTTTTTAAAACAGATTTTTTTAACTGATCAACATTGACCAGCAAGAATTAGTTTTGGGAGGTCAAAACAAAAATTGTTGATCCTTTCGGAGTATTGTTTACCATTGACTGTTCGTTATTTTGTGCGTTGGTATCATGTACAAAAGTATCAGGTTGTTCTTTTGCATACAGGGTGTTCGGGATAAATTTGACAGTTTTGTAAGGTAAAAGGAAATCTTTATTGTAATTACTAAATTTAATGAATTGAAAAAAAATTACAGAAACAGAAATTACAATACTATCAACAAGTTTCACTCAAAATAACCACTATTAGCATTGATCACAGCATCAATCCTGCTTCGGAACCTGGAAAAAGCTGATGCTACAGTTTTCTTTGGGTAGGGCCTCAAAAATACTCTCAATTATATCCATTAACTGGGCTTTTGTATTACTGGCACAGTGATTGGTGTCTTTTTTAACTGCATCCTATACAAAATAATCCATGAGGTTAAGGTTTGGGGAGTTTGGAGGCCAAACATTTGGACTGGTGAAGTCATAAAAATTTTCAGACAACCATTTTTGACTTTTCCCAGAGGTGTGCCAAGGAGCTGAATTCTGCTGCCATACATATGGCCTACCATTAGCTAATCTTGTTATCCATGGCTTGACTACAGTCTTTAGCAACTCCATGTAGCCATCTGAATTCAACCTGAGGCCCTCTCTACAAAAATGCGGATGTGTCTTCTGAGGACATTACATCGCCCTCAAAAGACGCATCCAAAAACCATCACAGTTTAGGGAAATTTAGTCTGCATTACATGAGGAATGTCCTTTGGACTGTATGCAAGCCTGTAAGGACTGTATGTTATTCTGTGTGTTGTGTTTTTGATCCTGGCAAAAGTTTTTCTCATCAGAAAAGAACCAGATTGTTTGTGGTTCAGTAGGATGTTTCACTTTGCTCGGAAGTTTCTTGGCTTTTATCAAACAATTTTCACTGGTCCTTTTCTGTGAGCAACTGACTTTTGCGGTGCTTGTATGAGTAGTAGCGAAGGTCTTCATTGAGTGCAAGCTTCGTAGTGGAGGATGAAACATTCATTTCACGTGACAAAGCCCAAATTCCAATGCCTGGGTTCTTCAACACCTTTTCCTGCATATCTTTGAGGAATTCTGCTGTAGGGAGCATTGGGCAGCGTTCATAATATCCTTATTTTGATAGCCGGCACAAATCATCATGATGCAAGTTATTCTCTTCCATGATTCAGGTGGGTTCCAGTCATCTATCCACTCTGATATCTTGTATATGAATGAAGAAGGGTCTAAACTTTAAATGATAAGCAACCCTCGGAATTAAGAAAAATGAGGTCAGCAATAATTATTCGATACATAGGTCTGACCTTAAAACATAGAAATGAGGTCGGGAATTTTTTGCCGACCTCAAACACTTCCAGGTCGGCAGTTAGGTCGGCATTGCTGAATGCCGACGCTAATTCCGAGGGTTGGATAAGTAATATGTTATATCCTCTATATGTTATATTGATGAGAATTTATGAAAAAATAATTATTTTTGTCTAGTGCTCTCTTGACTGAAAGATTTCACCTTTTTAGAATCTTGAGATAACACTGCTAAAAGATATGAATATTGTGGCAAAACTTTTTGTCTAATAATCTTCAATAATACTAGATGAGTCAAGAGTTCTTTTACCTTGTTTCCTAATTTGACTGGTAATATTGAAATCTTGAACTTGGATCAAACACATTTGTACAGCTGAGGTATCAGTCAATGCAAATACACTTGCCTTCGCCTATCCTTATTTCAGTATTGTGTCATTAATTACATTAGAATGTAGTCCAAAATCCGCAATAATAGATAAACATCCTAATTAATAATCAACTTTCTAAGATGTTAAAAAATATCCTGATTAATATTTTTTTAAATAAATTTTAAAAGGTTTAATAAATTTTTAATGAATTTTAAAAGGTTTAAAAGTAAAAAAACCTAGTGCTTTAAACTCACATACCAACTTTTAAATGAGTGACTCCTTCTCCAACTTGTGCTACAATTCCACTTCCTTCATGACCAAGTACCATTGGTTTGGTGACCACAAAATCTCCAATTCTGCCATGCTTAAGATAATGTACATCTGATCCACAGATCCCAACACATTGCATTGCAAGAAGTACTTCTAAAGTTAATTAAAAGAAATTATTACTTCTAAAGTTAATAAATGATAACAACAACAATTAAAAATAATAACAATAATAACAACAGCATCAACAACTAAAACAATAATAATAATGATAAAAATAACAAAAAAAAAAAAAAAAAAAATTAACAAATGAAGTTCTAAAAATCCAAAGGATTTCAGTTCTGCAAAGGAGTGTTGCTGCATTTAGCCTTCAAAAATTTGATTTCTTTAATGGTATGGATAGCCAAACGTTAACTGTAATTTATGGAATGATGCTATTCCATAAATCAGTATAAAAATTTTGAATAAAAAAAAAAAAAAACAATAGAAAAATTTTAGATAAGCTGCTAGTCTCTAATCATAACATATTTTAAGAAAATTAAACTATTTGAATGTCTTGCTGCTTTGTATCATCTTTGTATCACTTATCTATAAAATTGTTTATTTTCAAGATCTGTTCTAAAATAACAGGCCTTAATAACAATTGCAAACATAACTAAAACAACAGACCTTAATAATAATTGCAAACAACTTTTAAAACAACTTCAATGTCAGTCATTGAAATGTATTCTATAGACAAAATAAAATTTAGTGATTAGGAAAAATATGACACATGTTTTATTTTGTTGATTTAATAAAAAAAACATTCTATTTTTTTAAAATATGTTTAATATGCTTCTCCTCCACATATTATTCTGACTACAACTTTACTATGTGAAGACTAAACTTTCTCATCGTTTAAGAAGACTAAATTTTCTTATTTTAAACAATAGTAAAACAACAGTAAAAATGTAAATTAAACAGTTTTATACATTGTTTATCCTTTATTTATTTTACTATACATTTTCTTCTTTATTATTAAGTATAATTCATTCACTTTAATAAAATTTCCTAGATGATTAAAAAAAAAAAGGAGAAAAAAAAAAGAGAAAAAAGGAGGATAAGGAGAAATTAAGGAGAGCAGTCAAATTTTAACTTATTTTGAGGTTATTTAAAGACATTTAAGGAGGTTTTTATTTTTTAAGGATATTTAAGGTTTTTAAGGAGGAGTGAACCCTGTATATATACTTTTCAAGAAATAAATTTTTTAAAGTTACAGCAAATTCATTTGAAAAATTAACTTTATTATGTAAATATTTATGAACTGTTTTTTTTTTTAAATATAAATAACAAAATTAAATGTTACATACTTTTTTAATACTTAATATAAAATAAGTAATTTTTTAATTATTATTTTTTAAACTTGTTTGTTTCTTAAAAGTTAGTGAGCAACAATTATAAAATATAACTTAAAAATAAAAATATAACTTAAAAATAAATAAAATGTTAAAAAATAAAAACTCTATTTAATTACTTCACCAGAGATTATGTTGTGAACGCAAACATTTTAGGTTTTCATGTACCATTTATCAAAAAATATATATAATTGCACTTTCACTTGCCTCATAAAAAAAGTTTAACCCTTTCATTTTCTGTGAAAAACTGAACATGAAATGTTATGATTGATTTAAAAATAAAATAAAAACTAGTCAGAATTTCACAAATGAGAAAAAAAGTCTTTAAACAACATTTAAAAAATCTAATTTTTATTAGCTTTGTTCATTAAACAATATTTAATAATTCTTTTAAATAAAAGTTGAAATAGAAATTAAACCTTCTTTGTTTTTAATTTCATCTGAATTTATTTTATTTGTAAATAAGGCTTATATCGATTGTAATTGAAAAGCGTATTTCTTGGGCAATTAAGATTTTTTTCTAAAATTGAGTTTTTTCAACATTTGGATTCTTTTATGAAAAAGGTACAGATTTAGCTATGCTAGTATGAATAAAAAAATTGTTCATTATCTTTATTTACAATTACAAAATTATTGAAATTTGAAAAAAACTTTGCTAGATAAAAATGTGACTTCAATAGTCAAAATTTTATAACAAATGTTTTTACATAATTGCCATTCAAATTTTAAAATAATATTTATAACATTTATTTCGCCTTTTTATCATACCACCTAAAGATATCATTAAAACAGCTTGACACACATGTAAATTACATGCTGCATAATGCTTTAAACAAGAACTGATGAATCGTGGGCAAAAATTTGGAATCACCTAGTGTTTTTTCATAAAAGTTCAAATTCCTAAAAGTAATTAAAAAAAACAACTTAAACTTCTAATAATTATTAAAATTATAAGCATTTTTCATTAGAAATTTTTTAAGAGATTTATTTGATTAAGTTAAAATAATGATTTTTTAAGGTTAAACTTTAATGTTTTAAGTTTTCAGGTATACTTTTTAATCTTTTAAGATATTAAAAAAAAAAAAGTTTCGAAAAACAGGTAGTAGCATGTAAATAAATATTAATGGTAATAGGCAACGAATAAGCTGTAATAATAAGATAAAAAGATAAAAAAAAAGTAACTAAGAAATGAGTAACTCATAAAAGCTGTAAGAATAAGATAAAAAGGTAGTAAACAGGAACCAGTAGCAAAAATTTCAATTTAAAAACACGTTTTAAAAGCATGTATGTTAAAATACTTTCAAAAAGTATGCGTTTTTGAAAGTATTTTAACAATTTTAATCATGTATTAACCCACTTTTAAAAATGCTTTTTAAAAGGGGGGTAAAATATGCATTTTAAAACTTATAAAGCAATGTGTTCTGAATAAAAAAAAAAAAAAATTAATCAGAAACTTATCATTTTAAGAGTATAGACAGTTTTAAAAAAATAATTTATTTTTAAAAAAAAACAAGTTTGCTCACAGCAAAGCAAATGACATGTTATTAAAAATAGGAGACATGTTGGAAATACTTTTTTTATTAAACAAGAAACTGTATTTGTTTTACATTGTATCAATTTACAGATGAAAATATGGAAAGGAGGCATGATAGTTTTTTTTTTAAATGCTCAGACTGTGGCTTACAATAATATGGGTGTGTAAAAAACAAATGGCAACTATCCATTTAAAATGCTTTTCAGTTGCAAAAATGTTCCATTCTTTAATGACAGGTTTAAGTGATTATTACAGGGTTATTCAAAATTATAATCACTTGTATTCAAAATTGTAATCACATCTATTCAAAATTATAATCACATCTATTCAAAATTATAATCACTTGTATTCAAAATTATAATCACATGTATTCAATATTATAATCGCCTTAAAATTCATGAAAATTTTATTACTTCCGTGATGGTAAGAAAAGCAAGAAAGCAAGTAACGGAAGAAATTTATAATATGGTTATAAATATGCAAGAAAGCAAAAAATATACTATCAAACAGATTTCAAATACCGTAAATCTCTGCACCAGGGCGGTTGGAAAAATAATTAAAAAATATGAAGATGGAGTTGGGTTTGTATCATCTGGTGAAAAACTTAAAGCAACTTGTCTTAATAAAAGAAGAGTTTTTGATCCAATTGAACAACTATTATACAATTCCATTTTAATTGATAATTCAATAACACAAAATGAGTTAAAAACTCTCATACATGATGTAAATGGTGTTATAATATCACAACCATCTATATCAAGAAAAATTAAAAAGATAGGGATGAGTCGAAAAAGACTCTCTTTGATTCCAATTGAAAGAAATGATATAGAAAAAATCAACGCAAGAATTATCTATGCAGCCGAGATATCAAGAATCGGGAATAAAAATCTCGTGTTTCTTGATGAAACTGGTTTTAATCAGCATACGAAAAGAAGATACGGTTATTCACCTCTGAATATAAAAGCCTTTGTTGCTGTTCCAGCAAATAAATCGGTTAATACAAGTTTAATATGTGCTATTGATTATAATGAGATCATTGGTTATAAATATAGAACAGGCTCTTATAATGGAACTGAATTTATTAATTTTATTTCAGTGTTGGCTCCATATTTCGCATCGCACCCAAATAGCATTTTAATTATGGATAATGCCAGAATTAATAAAACTCATGAAGTTCAAAGAGTATTAAGTTCTCTTAATATTCCATTTAAATTCATTGTGTCTTATTCTCCTGAATTGAATTCAATTGAGGAATTTTTTTCAATGTTTAAATCAAGATATTGTGCAATACAAAGAGCAAATCCAACATTAACAATTGAACAATGCTTAGATTTGGTGGCATCATATGATAATGATTATTCATTACAATGCCATGGATTTTATGAAAATATGAGAAGATGGGTTGAAAAGGCTCAAAACGGTGAACAATTCATTTAATTAAATAAATAATAATTTTTTTATTTAAAATTTTATTAAGTTTTTAATAAAAATTGTCAATAATTTTGAATATATGTGACTATAATTTTGAATACAAGTGATTATAATTTTGAATAGATCTGATTATAATTTTGAATAGATCTGATTATAATTTTGAATAGATCTGATTATAATTTTGAATAGATCTGATTATAATTTTGAATAGATGCGATTATAATTTTGAATACAAGTGATTATAATTTTGAATACAAGTGATTATAATTTTGAATACAGGTGATTATAATTTTGAATAACCCTGTATATATAGCCTACAAATAATCTACAGTAGATAAGTCGATTTAAAAAAAAAAAAACATAATTATAGTTTTAAAAAAATCATTTATAACCACTAAATCATTTTGATTGATAAAAATAAATGTTACTGAGAAGATGGGTTGAAAAGGCTCAAAACAGTGAACAATTCATTTAATTAAATAAATAATATAATTTTTTTATTTAAAATTTTATTAAGTTTTTAATAAAAATTGTCAATAATTTTGAATATATGTGACTATAATTTTGAATACAAGTGATTATAATTTTGAATAGATCTGATTATAATTTTGAATAGATCAGATTATAATTTTGAGTAGATCAGATTATAATTTTGAATAGATCTGATTATAATTTTGAATAGATGCGATTATAATTTTGAATACAAGTGATTATAATTTTGAATACAAGTGATTATAATTTTGAATAACCCTGTATATATAGCCTACAAATATTCTACAGTAGATAAGTCGATTTAAAAAAAAAAAAACATAATTATAGTTTTAAAAAAATCATTTATAACCACTAAATCATTTTGATTGATAAAAATAAATGTTACTGAAGATTTTTGAATTATTCGAAACATAATGGCCTATGTAAAGAACTAGCAGGCAAAAAATCTAAACAACTTCATAATAAAATAAATACTTGCTTCAAGAAAGGCAACAAAAACCTATACAAAAGATCTACTAAAGTTAACACATCTTCGTATCAGAAAACTCAAAACTAATAAAGTGACAGAAGATCTTTAATACTGAAACTAATAAAAGAATAAATTTTCTATATAAACACATTTCTGTATAATTTGTAGCCTAAAAACATTAGAGTGTAAAGAAAATTTATAACTTTTGCAGATTTTTATTAAACTACCATTATTACATAAATTGTATACATATATAAATACATATCTCTTAGAAAAATAAATTTACCATTCTTCCCAGGCTTTGGCACAGGTCTTTGTTCCTAATAAATAACAATTTTGTTATTAAATAAAACTAAACAATATATACTATAAAAATGTATATAATTTTACTAAGCCGGAACAAATTTTACAAAATTAACAATTTAGAAAATTCATGACAAATTTACTGAA
Source organism: Hydra vulgaris (assembly GCF_038396675.1). NCBI lineage: Eukaryota > Metazoa > Cnidaria > Hydrozoa > Anthoathecata > Hydridae > Hydra > Hydra vulgaris. The sequence continues at coordinate 50,170,921 of NC_088922.1, forward strand.
ATAGGTTAAGACCATTACAACACCACCACCAACAGCAAATAACAAAATAAAAAAAGAATTTAAAAAAAAGTTAAAAAAAATAGTAGTAATAGTAGTAGTAGCAGTAGCAGCAGCAGCAGCAGCAGTAGTAGCATTAGATAATAATATTTAATAATAATGATATTATAATCTTAAATGTTCATATTATTAGAAAATATAAAAAGAAACCATGAAAATAAAGTTGAAAAATTAGAAAATATAAAAAGAAACTACAAAAAAATAATTTTTCCAACAGGCTTAATTAGGGTTTAATCCAGCAATTAATTTATATAGAGTTATAAGTGCATTAAGCACTTTTGTTTAGCACTTTCATAATGGCATGAAAAAATTATTAACTTGTAACTATAAATAATAAAAACAGCTGAATGTAAAGCAAACAAAAAAATTGAATTAAATTTATTAAAAAGAATTTACTTAAACATAATTTAGAAATTTTAACAGTAAAGATATTCTTAAAATGGAGCGTTTTAAATTTTTAATAAAATTTATTAATATTTAATAATAAACTTAATTTAAATACAATAAAATAAATTTAAAAATTTTTAAAAACGAAACGTAGAAAAAAATTTTATAATCAAAAAGAAAATTTTTTTTTACAACAACTAATTACTGCTTAATGTTTTCCACAAAAGCTATTTCAAGACTGTTTAAAATAATCTAATGGAAATTTTTTTTTGCATAACATAAATGGTTTAACATGTAGGTGAAATCGCTGTTTAGTACATAAATTCACATGAGCTTAATGCAATGCTTCTTAACAAGGCCTGTAAATATATATATATTTAAAAAAATTATTCTAAAAAATAGTAGAAAATAATATATTTATTCCTTGTGACAGCTGATATTAATATATTTTTTTTAAATTCAAAATATAGAGTTTACAATAAATATTTTATAGTACTTTTATTTATAGTACTTTATATTTATGGTACTCTTTTAGCAGAGATTTTTGTTATTCTAGTAGCACAAATACTGAAATAAAAAATATAATAAATTTCTTTTATCATACTCCCAGAGTAGGTTCAAATAGAGAGATTGATTCTCTCAAAATATTGGAAATTTTGAATCATGCGATCTCATTTTTTCTCGATTGCTAGCTATTTCTCCATTGTATAAAGGTAAATTTTACTTTTTTTTTTTAGAAGATTCTGTTAAAATATGTCTTCAGTAATTTTTGTTGAACTACGCCTGAAAAAAGTAGAATTACGTAAGCATCACAAGAAACACTCATAAACAAAAAAATGTGTAACTTATACGAAACTATATGTTTCATGCAAAGAGAATAATAATCCAGAAATTCAAAAATGCTACTAAAACCCCACTTGATTAGTTTCACTTCATATCAAAGTGTTTTGCAAGATGCAAGTTGTACACATTTTGCTTGTGTTTTTCCTTATCATTAAATCACCAAATTGCTAGTCGATACATTAAATATTAGTGAAAAATATAAGAATTTACTTTCAAAAACTGTTTCCTCAGCTGATAGTTGATCTGGTAATGAATGAATCATTGTAAATTTGTATAAGATTTTTTGAGAATAT